>NW_022158407.1:0-121697 GCF_006535985.1 Synchytrium microbalum | reverse complement strand
GAACTAACGTCTAAACGTTACATAGTCTCCTCAACAATACAACAAATCAGATGGATGGATGCGATGTGTTGTTGACTTGTTGAGGAGAAAAACATGCACAAACCTTCCTTTTATAGTACTGCCAAGCCTCCACTGCCACGGTGGTAAGTCGTTATAAAATTAAATATTTGTAGTTCCTTCTGGTGCACATTTAGAATTGAGTACATCAGCAAAAGATCAAATAGGTTTTAAACCGAAAAAGGTTTCAAACCGGGTTAAAAGTAAGCGTTCGGTCGAAAATTCAACGAAATATCGGGTTTCATTGGGCCCAGGTCTTGAATCAGTCTGAAACTAATGCGCCTCCTGGTCGTTTTTGGTCCAAAATATCGGAAGTCGAGGTTTGGGTATGAATCCAGTTTTCAGACCGAACAAAAGCACCTTGGCATCGGATAATGGTCTTTGTATAGTACAAAAAAGCTAAAAGAATTCCAAAAGCATCTGTAAGCCAATAAACTGGTTGAAGTAATAGCACTTAATGACCACGTCTGCGTTCGCTTCGTCGCTATCCTCATCATCTTCTAGAACCCTTTGTACAGTTCTGTCCGGAGCGTCCATCATATGACATGAGCGATGAATGGAAAATGCGGTCCCATTAACGGTAAATACATAGTTTGCCACTAGCAAAATCTCAAAGATAGCCGGCATCTACAAATCCAACAATGTGCTACTTTGTCTTAGTGTAGAGTAATCCCCAGCCCACCGTAAACTTGAGATATCGAAGCACATGTTTGATTCCATACCAGTTACGTATCGTGGGATCGTGGGTGTGTCATGCTAGTAGATTTACAGCAAAAGAAATGTCTGGCTTTGTGGTGTTTGCAAGATAAGACAAACTGCCTTTGGCTGACGAGTAGGGATGGTGCATGGATAAAGGTAATTCGGTTTTCATACGTGGCCCATATATGTCCAGCCCTAAGTTTCTCACTTTCAGAGGATTTTGACGAGTCCTCATACATTTGTCCATGCCAAATTTGCTGAGAATGTTCTGAATCAAAGTCGACCGATGAATGAAAACACCATATTCGAGGTGTTCGACACTAATCCCGATACAAGATCTTAAAGTTCCAAGATCTGTTGTTTGGCAGCGATTTAAGCAGATATGTTACCAAATACATTAATGTCATCTACGTAGACACTAGTAATGACACGTCCTAATGGCGTTTTCTAGAAGAAGACACATGGATCTATTGTTGTAGTCTTGTAACGGTGTCTGGTGAGTTCCGTAGCAAGCTTGTTATACCACTGTCTGCCGCTTTGACGCAGACCATAGAGCGATATCTTTACAACCGGGTTTTGAATATGTTTAGTCGATGACATTCCTTCCTGTAGATTGTGTCTTGAAGATCCCCATAGAGATACGCGGTGATGACATCCATGTTATCCATTGCAAAATCGAGTGTTTGAGCGAGACCGAGTAGTAGACGATACGTTGGTTGATCTAAAACCCGTGAATAGGTAGCAAAACACGTCAAATTCGGGTCTTTGATTGAATCCTATTGCGACTAATCGCGCCTTATATCGCACAACCTTCCCATCCTGAATTTCTTCACGAAACCCCATCGAAATCCTACAGCTTTCTGGGTTTTCGGTAGTTCGATTGATTCGGAAAACACTTGTCGACCTCGCAGTGATGTAATTCGGATTGTATAGCTTGATTCCATTCTTGGTTTAGTAGAGTGTGCAAATTTTAACTGACACGCAAGTGTCTTGAATCAAAGTTTTAGTCTATACGTCAGATGTATTTAATAATTGATTTGATAAAACAATAATAATAAATATAATAATGTTGCTCTCCCATACCTTGAATCAAAGTTTTAGTCTATACGTCAGAATTTCAGTAGATGAGTTTACATCATCTTGTGAAATCCTGCCTTTTTATACTTTGATCCAAGCCATGGCATATAATCTTCTTATCTGACTTTGACAGTTGGTGTTGACTTGTTTTTGACAATCTGATTATGCAGCTTCCTCATCTTTGTTTGCGCATTTGCGTCTTCTGCTTTGATTCTGGTGGCAGTTTCACCCACAGCGTTTGATACTGGTGGCTGACACCCAATGATTCAAATGAATCTAATGAGGAAGGATCATGTTTTGATGATCCGACTGACACCATCGTGTCATTAACCTCGTGCTTCACCGTTTTCCTGACGAATAACTCTGCAGCTGCTGGTGAGACGATGTGACTAGCAAAAAAGCAATGGAGGGCACGAATCTGGCGATTTCGAGATTGTTTCCGTGTGTATAGAAATTGAAGCAGCTTGCCGGTTTTGCAACCATTATTGGCGTAAAAAACAACGTGTATGCGATACAAAGAATCCGAACTCTCTGTCGTAGTGTGTTTATTTGGGATTGTGAAACACATCAATGGTAATTGTCGCTCGGTAAATGTCACTGATCATACTCCCATGACCCACGACGTTTCAAAGTATTTTCCAAACTCGAAACCTTCGCCATCTGAATTTCCTTTAGCGAAAGAACTAATGCAACAAACTCAGGTGGCTGATCTGAAATCAGCACCAGCGATTCCAATGAATTCAGAGCACCGCGCCTCTTGAGACACCACTTGGCCATGTTTCGACGAGCCTTCTCACTCCAGCAGATTTCTTCCTTAGCTCGTTCAACTCGATGATAGGCATCTCTTATTTCAAATGCCTAGTAGCCATTTTCACTGTAGCTAAATGTTTTCATTGGTTTACACCTAAATTCGATCATTTGAAAGTTGGACCTTTCCTTTAGACGAGAAATTTCAATCCTGCCCTATCATCTTTCAATCAGTCCAATGATACGGCTCCTAATTGACCTACTGCAGCCGTCAAGAGACCTGCTCCTGGTGCCATCGTTCTCCATATACGGAGGTAGTTCAATCCCACCCTATCAGGCTCAGAATTTATTTTTAATACTGGTTGCACTTGGTCGCTTAGTGGATGTGCCGAGTGAGAGCGCTCAGCGCCTATGAAGCACAGACAAAGGATCATTATCTTTCAAAGTTCTTGTTATAGCGTTTTACGAGCACGAGAACTAGCAAACATTCGCATTTGTACGTATTCTGTCAATATACATCGGCCCTTCGCATGGACAACAAAATTTAAAATCTGTCTGACTTGGAATTTCATACCAGAAATCATCGTTCAATAGCGGGTACCGACTTCGGCGGGTGTTTCTGTGGAAGGAGACTGCCTCTTTTCCGTTGTCAATCCATATGAAAACATACAACCAGAAGACACACAAGAAGCATTTGGGGGATAGAATCGACTTTATATTTTGAGAGTAAAACTGTTGATTTCGAAGCTACATAGAGAAGAACTAGATATCAAACCCATATTTTGTTTGCTTGAGTCACCACAAAGAGAAACAAAGCTATTCTATGCCGCAACTGTCAACGGTGCACGAGCGTCCTGAGCCTTCTGAGCCTTTTGAGCTGTAGCTACCATATTCTTCATACCGGCGATGACTTGATTGGCGAGGCTTGCAACAGGAATGTCGACAGTAAATCCATCCAAGGAGTCTTTCAGCCAAGTTGCAGTACCTAAACGATGAATGAAGACGTGTGTTTTGAGAATGCAGGTTGAAACAGAGGACAAACTTATCATACCTTGCACGTTGTTCACTTGAACAGACACCATAGGGGCGGCTGCAGCTCCGACAAGAGCTTCAAGGCCCACGAGTGCTCCATTAGCAGTATTACCAATATGAATCACTCCACTTACATTTATGGGAGACGCTCCTTGATCCAATTTAATCTGTGGAAGAACTGCATCAACTGCTGGTGTTCCAGCAATCATGACAGTAGCACCAGCACCACCACCCATATCAAATGTGAGCGGCATAGCATTCATGAGTGTAGCTGTAGCACCAAACGTCATTCCTGCAGCAGCAAACGGATTGCCGACGGTAAGATTGCTAAGGGCAGGAGCGGCACCGGTCATGGCACCCTGGAGATTCAGATTGGCGATATTCAAAGCTGGAATCGTTGGCAATGCCAATGTTCGAGCCATGTTCATGCCCATCAACATAAAGGCACCATCTGCTATATTTACATCGACTGCAGTACTAAAACCGACAGAGGCACCAGTGATTGCTTGTCCGTTGATGACTCCAGCAGCTTGATTGAGTATACCTTTGAGTACTGGAATAGCCATGGTCACAGCGACATCTGGGCTCATCGCGACATCTGGACCAACAGCTACAGGAGCTACGTTGATGCTCATCAACTGAGCATTATTATACATTATAGTCAAAGGCTGAAGGTTGACTCCAACGGCGACTGGTATGCCCATAGGGGGAACTTGAGCGGTGATCTTAATTCCATCAGACGTCGTAACAGCAGCTGCAGAGACTCCTGCAGGAATGGCGACAGCAGTACCAGCATTGGCCATATTCATAACTGGTAGATTATTCAAGTCAATCGGGAAGTTGGTGACGGAATATTCTGTAGCAAAATCAGTTGGATTGTTGATGAAAATAGTGAGTGCATCAAGTGAGCTACATCAATATAACATAACATACCAACGACTTGCTTGACCCCATTTTGTATGTTGGATTTGATCTGTGGAGGCACCATTGCCATTACGTCCTTAACCATGGGAGTAAAGTCCATACCGGTGAGATTTGGCTTAGGGAACATAGCTGGATCGACGGTCAGACAAGCATTGTTGAGAAGACTGTTCAGCCATACACCGGGAGAGCTAGTAACAAAAGCAATTCGTTAATGTACTGCAACAATACTTCAGCGAAAACAATGATTAGTCAAACAGAGTACTTACTTGACATTGGATAGGTAGAAAGTAATCAAGTTTGGTGTCGCATTTGCTGCCATCACATTCATAGCCATCGTTGATGCTATCTGTAACAAACTACCCGCCATTACATTACCGCTGATGGCAATCGGCATTTGACCAGGTTTCACAGCAATTTGATTGAGAGTGACGTCGAATGCTGGTAAGGCAGCAGCAGAGACCGATAAAGTAATACCAGTACCGGTTTCAAGGGTAAATGGAATGGGATTTGCGATATTCATAGCAAGCTCAAATGGAGCGACCTTTGCATCTGTCAAGGGCGCAATGTTGAATTTATCAACTGCAACCGCGTTGAGGATTGGACCGATATTGAGTTTCGTAGCGGTGCCACCTGCTACAGCCGGTGGTTGTAGATTGGCAAGAGTCTCCATTGATATGGTCGGCAATGCTACAGTCTTAGCAATGTTGACACCTTGAAGCATGAAGGCACCATCGGCTATATTGAGATCGAATGCAGTGCTAACACCGACTGCTGCACCGGTGAGTGGTACTCCATTAAAGATACCAGACACTTGGGTGACAATGTCTTTGATGACTGGAGCTCCCATTGTGACGGCAATGTCTGGATTTAGCATGTTCACGGAAGGACCGACAGCTACGGGAGACATATTTATGCTCATCAGCTGAGCGTTGTTAAACATTATGCCGATAGGCTGAAGTTTGAGAGAGACAGGGACAGGTATAGCTGGAAGTGGAGCTTGAGCATTGATCTTCACTCCATCAGTTGTCATACTAACTGAAGCGGATAATCCTTGAGGGACAGCAATAAAAGCGGTGGTCTTTGGAAGAGTCGGTAGATTGTTCAAATCAATTGGGACGTTGGCCACAGTATATTCTGTAAAGAAACGAGTTAGATCAACTTTAAAGCAGTTACGCTTTAATAACAAGGAGAAACCATTTAGTACAAGTACATACCAATGACTTGTTTGACACCATTCTGCATACTAGACTTAAGTGGCGGAGGTACCATTGCCAGAACATCCTTAATCTTAGCACCAATATCAACACCAGTAAGATTTGGTTTAGGCAACAGGGCAGGATCAATTGACACCGTGTAACCGTTCAGTATTGTGTTCAGCCATGTACCAGGGGACCTAAACGGTTAACAATTCAGCTCTTATACTCAAATAGTCGGTGACCGATTAACAAGCTTACGTAGCGTTGGATAAAACTACAGTAACCAACTGAGGAGTTCCACCAGTAGCATTGGTCATGGCCATAGCCATATTCATAGCCATAGTTTGGGCAATCTGTACTAGGGTGCCAGCATATACGTTTCCATTGATAGAGATAACCGTCGGGCCTGGATTTATAGCTAGTTTGAGGACACTGACCGAAAAGATTTGTTGGGAAGCCATCGAGATGGATACACCAATGCCAGTACAGGTATCTAAAGTGATTGGAGCAGGATTCTGGATCGTCAGGCCAAGCTCAAACGGTGCTACTTTAGTATCTGTTAAGTTGGCAATGTTGAATTTGTCAACGGCTACACCACCGAGCAGGCCCATAACATCGATTTGTGGTGCTGGCATGGTCATTGCCGCTTGGGCTGCAAGTGCTTGACGATCAGCGAGTGGAATGGTTCGTATAATTCGGATTTTAGGGATATACCTGTCAAAGACAAAGATGTTTGAGAGCCATCAAAGGAGAAGACCCGGCCGGATGCTTGATACTTACATATACCCAATAGATATACCAACGGCACCCTGTACTCCAACGGTGCCAGTCAAAGCAATATTTGCCGGAGGCTTTAGAATGGCAGCTGAAATAGAGTCCATTATAGACCTGATCTTCATAGCATCGGGGAAGCTGATAACTCCATCGACAATAGTGGGAGTATTGGAGGCAGCTACGATGCTGTTCATAGATATAACCGTCAAAGGAGCATCGTTGTATAACAAGGACAATGGTTGAAGAAATACTGAGATTGTAACCGGAAGGTACATTCCTTTGACTTCACTGTGGAGAGTTATTGAATTTTCAGTAAAGTTGTTAATGAGAGTCGCCGGAAGAGTAATATTGGGACGATTAGCAGGTATCTTCAACGGAATGTTGGTAATAGCATACTCTGCAGCAGAAAATAAGCGCATCAGTTGATGAGATGGTGTAGCCGTACAGGAATCAGACCATACCGACGACGAAGGGAATTATAAACAGGACCAACAGCGGATATAGCGCTATCATGAAGCCATTACATCCCAGAAAACAGCATAGGCATCTATTACGACGCGCCCAAGACATTTCTAAAATGTGATGAGTGTAAGATCTCTCTCAAAGCACCATAGAAGGTTGAAAAAGACATTCCAAACCAAGTATTACATCACAAGAAGGCTTTTACTTTATCCTCTCAACACTTACTCTTCTGTGGTTTCTCGCCATTTCCTTCGTCCTTTAGCTCAAACCCCGAAATTTTTACATCATGAAGAAAGTCTTCGACTTTTTTGTCATGAGCAAGTTCCTCTTCGTGCATGTTGTAATATGCCCTTATTTTACGACGATTACAGCCCTTTCGATTTCAAGAGCCTGAGATTATGTTGGAAAGTGTGCTTTGGGAGCAGGTTTTTGAGCAGATGTTGCGTTGGAGCTGTAGAAAAGGCTCCTCTTTAACGGTCAGCCGAATACCGTTATAGGTCTACGCCTCAAAAAATTGACAGAGGCCGAAAAGATGCCTACAGTTCCATTCAACCATATTTGCGTCTGCTTCGACCTTTCACCCTGCGAAATGTGGAAGTCTTGGCTAGTTCAGGCAGGTCTCGACGACAAATTGTGCGGATAGTCCTGTGTATTCGAAAATGGCTAGATTTTATCCACGGTCAAGTCACATTCGAAGCAGGCCAAGACGTCGACGACGTTAGTTGTTTGATGGAGTGCATACTGCAAACAAGCCCGCCTTAGCCAGTGAGATCCAGTCCATTGAACATATTCAAGAGTACAAATAAGCGTTGAAATTCTCGAAATCGACATTGAACCTCAGCACACTAGGTGAGAAAAGTTGTGTGAGTGGAATAAAGCATAAAGCAAACCAACAAATCGGTGTTTGGATGCGCGTATTGGCTGATGAACAAGGACGAGATCGGACGCGTTTTAAGTACTAATTTTCGCGTGAATGATCAAAGCGGTTGCCATTGCCCTGTTGCTTCGGCACCATCATTGAACAACGACCTCCAACGCAAGACGAACTCCCCATATTGCAGGGACGCGATTGGACGTGTTTAAGCATCAAATCACGTGTTTCCGACGTTTCCGAGCCAAGCGCTAAGCGCTACCAGTGATGTGTCTCACTGCACTGTGTCATAAATCAAAATCGAAGCTGCTGCAGAAAGTCTCCCTGGTCCAACTCGCCAAACAGCATCTCTCCAGCCAACACTTAGATAGGATGGAGCTCCCAGTGACTACATATAAACGAAGCGATTATATAGAGACTGTGAGTGGCCTCTTTGGAGCTGGATCTATTCAATTATGGCTAAAAGCTAAATTACTAGGACACTGGAAACAAAGTCAGTCGAAACTCGACCATCTCGGGAAGTCAAAACATCATTCTTGGCGGCAAGGTTTTTGTCCATATACTATATTCATTGTATTCTCTATTTATGACTTAACAGTTCCTAAATCTTCACACATAGACCATCATTCAAGACAATTGTGTTGTAAGGGGTGATTTGCGAAGAACTGGTGGAGGACACTCAGTCGTGGTCTCTATTGGACGATATTGTTTGCTGGGACAACGATGTATTGTTAGGCCACCGTACAGGACTTACAAAGGGTATGGCACTTGGTCTTTGTGTCGTAGAAAGATCTTGACCTTGTCATATCGCACTTAGGGTATTCAGCTACTATCCAATGAAAATTGGAGACTATGTACATATCGGCGAGGACTCGATCGTGGAAGCAGCTACAATTGGATCTCATGTTATGATTGGCAAGAATTGTGTACTTGTAAGCCAGTTTCAACGCCAAGAACGAGGGGAATTGATGCAAAATTTATGATTTTATCATGCCCAGGGTCGATTCTCTTGGATCAAAGACTGCTGCAGGATATTAGACGGAACCGTGATTCCACCAAACACTGTGATCCCCTCGTTCTCCGTATACGGAGGCAACCCAGGTTTCTTCAAAACAGTGCAGTCACGTTCAGGAACGATTCATGTATCACTGACACGCGTCATAATAGGTCGCTTGGTGGATGTATTGAGTGAAAGTGCTCAGGATGTATATGAAGCACTGACAAAGGACTATTATCACTCAAAATTCGTGTTATAAGCATCATGCACGCAAAAGAACTAAAAGAACTTGTAAATAATGCAAATAATTGTTTACTCGCGTATTCTGTTAATATACATCGCATTGCAAGAAAGTGTAATTCGCTGACCATTTGTCGTCACAGACTCACACTCACATCATAAAAAGAATTTGAAAGTAGAGATGAGCGCACCAGGTAAGACGAGCCGTGGATGCATCGAGCTTCCTCCATGTCAATAGTTAATCCCTCTCCTCCACATCCCAAATTTCTAGCATACCGAACTTTTCTCGGTCAACGAGTATGGCCAGGCTCCTTTTTAAAAGTCTACTACCCATTCTTCTTTAGTGGAGCATTTGCATTCTTCCTGTTTTCGTTTGCTCATACCAAGATGATGGACAGTACGTTACCAGATTCCGCTTCTGCCAAACATTTTGCAGTTTTTGTGATGGATGATTGCTAACGTTTGTGCTATTATAGACCCAACTAACAAGTGGATGAACATTGTGTATGCATGAGAGCGTTTGTTTCCTAGTCTTTTTGTCCTTGCTGTCTAGTATTTGCTTGGTGTAAAACTCTAACACTCTCCTGATATGAAACATCATCATTGTAGCAAGGACGTCAGTGATGCCACTGGAAAGCAAAAACTACGAAACGACGCTACCAAATGGTATGAAGAACAGTTGGCCAAGGAAGCTTCAGCAGGTCACGCCGCTGGTGCAGCTGCCAGTCACTAAATAATTATATCGTCATTTGGAGTGCCCAACCCCAATAATAAAAACCCTGTCATAACAACTCGTGGATGTGGAATGTTTACAAGACAAGTGGAATGTTCTATACACAATGTTATACATGTTAAACAATGTTATGCGAAATCATACAGGTATTTGGCAACATCAAACTTGACGGACTTGGAGACAGCCTGAACGGTATCGTAGCTCACGTTGCATTTACATTTGATGCCATCTAACCGATCTGCAGCCGTGGCTCGAAGAAGCAGTCTCAAAGAAATGAGTGATGTGTTCTACGAGTAAAATGTGAGCAAGTCAAGTGGGGGAGGTTGTTCGGATGACATTGTTTCTTGCCCACACATACCTGAATCTGCAAATCGACATTCACATTGATATTATCTCCCACAATGCTATGGAATATAGCCATTTGACGTTCAACTGGAAATGCTTTTGGTCCAACGAGTTGAGGTCGAAGCTAAAAAAAGGGCCGTGAGTTATATACTGGAGAGAAGCTCTTTTTCAGTAATGCTTTACCTTTCCTCCTGTTTTGTCCTTTCCACCCTTCCTACGTTTAGATGCCTCTCGCTCATTAGCAAAGAACCGTAAATCGAAACGTGGAGGATTGTACGATGCAAGGAATGCAGCGATTAACAAAAACTTGGTATACATTGGTAGATTGATGACTTGAGCAGCTTGAAACATGAATGTTGAGCATTCAGCATAATGGAGACAAAAAATTCATGGTTGATCTACATACTTGGTCGTCTCACTAAAGGGTCAGTCGGTTTTGCCCAGTCAGCTGTGGACACTTTGCGCAGATATAAATTGTTGAGAGCGTCCTTGACAAAAGGTTCTATATGCTTGTATAGCTTGGCAGTCTCTCGTGCATTCACTACAGGATAAGTGTTAGAACGTGCCAAATAAAAGTGAAGCAAGACAGTCAATATAGCGAATCCAGATACTTACCGCGCCCTTGAGTGATCGGTTCTAGATACCTTGGCAACAAGAGCCGTATAACATTCCTCAATTCAGCCAAATCACGACAAGGTTTTGAAAAGGCTCCATACACCAGCTCAGACAGTGCTCGAAACAGACCAGCTTCACAATCTGCAGGACAATCTCGAGACAAGACATCGAGCATCTGTTTCTGATTATACGATCCAAATCGAATCTCGATGGGTGGTTGATTGCCAGCTTTTGCAGTAAAGTGATCCCAGACTTGATTGGAAATCATAATCAAGACCAGTTTGTTTTGTGTCTATCGATTCTTGATTGATCAGCGAAAAAAAGGTAGAATACTGTCTGGAGGTATAAGACTTACGACTTCAGAGACTTTCATCATGGCAGGTAACAAGGTACTAGCAAAACCATCACGTAGCTTCTCAATATGATCCAATACCTGTAGAACATCCCAGTTAAATCAATAAAACTTCATAAAAGTCACCCTGATCACATACCACATATCGTCTCTCATCAGACGCTGCGCACAACTCATGCAAGATCATGGTAAACTCTTCCAACGAGTCACATGCACACGATCCCGTAAATCCAGTAGCATATAATGTACGTATATGGGCCAACGAGTCCAGTATTCGAGAGAATGTTAATCGAGGAGTATGTGTTTCGATGCAATTGATGATCACGGCGTTCCCATCTTCAGAGAGGAGATGCTTGATGACGGCTGTTTTGCCTGTTGCTGGTGGGCCATAACAGAATATTCCAGTTGGTGTGAATGCTCCTTCAGACTGTACAGAGTGAGAAACATGTCGTTTAAGTGATTTTGTGTGGCACTTTGACAAAAGCAGACGATACTTGCAAATAGTAAGGATTCTAATCTATCTATTTGAGCAGCACGTTCGGGATATACTTGACGAGCTCCTTCTCGTGGATTCTCAGGCTCGCCTCCCAACATTCTCTTGGATGTTTTGAGTTTAGTATAGATGTGTGGTAGATCCATTTGCTAAGAGAGTGCCAACCGCTGCAATACCAATGACATGGACGGCAATGAAGTATATACGTTGATTCTTATTGTTAACTTCACACTAATTTGAACTATAAAGACAAATCTACACCAAAAATGACCACCCAGTACACGAAGCTAATTCAAACGTCCACCAAGTCACGAAGGAGAAAACTCTATTTACGAGGAGTGAAAACCAGCTTCAACTCCTTCTTTGGAGTGATGGTGATGGCCTGGTTCACCGAGTCAAGAATCTCTGTGCCAGCAGTGCCGTGGGTTCTCCAAGTCCAATTCCAGCTCAAAGACGTCAAGGCAGCATTGAATTCCACTTGAGAGAACTTTCGACCAAGGCAGACCCTTGCACCTAAAGATAGAGGGTGTTTGTGTGTGAGCTTTCGCACCACCTGAAAAGAACCTCGCTTGAAGCTTCAAGCATCAAGATGTCTCCTACCTTCAGAAAAAAGAATGAATGCTCCAGATTCTTTGGCCTTCTTGGCACGTTCAGTATTCTATCGAGAGGGCTTGAACTCATTCACATCGGCGCCCATACTTCAGCATCGTAGTGGGCAACACACGCCTGCAAACTGACGAGTGTTCCAGCAGGCACAATAAGACGGTGCTTGGGGGTAATAATTTCTTGGTCTACGATGGCTTTCTTATGAATTGACGTTACTGGTGGGTAGAGACGTAACGTCTCGTCCATGATGTTCTAAACCAAGTAACAAAACACTGGAACACATTTTTCTTGCTAAATTCAATGAAAGGTGTCAGGATCTGTGAGAGCACGTGTGATTCCAAGTTGTGTGCAAACCTTGCAATTGAGCTTTGATTCCTCGTTGACCGATGTAGAGTACAGATAGCGCGAGAAGGGGGATCCAAATTTTCCTTAGAGTTTCCATAGTGATCATTGCCTATGTTTTGATTTTGGGGATTGCGAGTTATTTGCTTCAACGTCGGTAGTTTTTACGTTGTAGCTTTTGCACTGGAGTTCAGGCAAATTAGAGTTACGGCCAAGTATAGGCGGAAAGAATCCTCCCAAACAGGGTTTATGCTATAAAAGCGTAGTCAGGTCCGCTTATGTCTGATTTTGAAAACGCAAACAACGCTTCCTTGTTGAATCTCATTTTCAAGACCAATTCTCATACCGGTCGCTCATATTCTGGGCTGAAAAATCATATGAATTTCGAATATTAAAGCGTGTGCGCCGTATTCACATATGGGTCGGTTCTACCTCGCCAGAACTGCATTGTTTTATGTCATTGACAGACTTTCAGTACGCAGAACCAAAAATTGACGAATTGGTTTAGTCCAGCGGCAGAGGGAAGAGGGTGATCGCATATTGGAGTTATGAAGGAATGTAAATCGCGCTTCGAAATGGCATATGACTTTTGCAGCCAACTTGGTTTCAAAATCCAAAACATCGCTCTCGATTTAGTGAGTTCCAGCCCAAGAGTAGAGTCTGTTTGTGTAGTTTGATATTTGATACTTTGAAGAGCGTCAGGAAGACTAAGAATCTGAAGGCTGGTGCCCTTACGAACGCACACACTCCAGCAGCCAGAAACAGCTGGAAGTTCAGATGGTGCTCAGAGTTTTCTTCGAACAGGTCGAGCCATAAAAGAGCATGAGCTGGCATAATCACAATTCGAAATTGAACTCGATGCCAAGAATAACAATTGAAGTTGCCAGGTCCTCTACTTGCGATATGCCCGTGATGTTAGGTTATTCCAACGTGAAACCCAGACGTTCAAATTCGTGACGGCTGATCTCGTGAGTATAAGGAGATAACCTTTTTTTCTCCCGTCTTCCTTCCTTTATCACCACCGCCCGTCTCAATTTCAAGCACCCAATCACTTTTCATTTCAAGTTTTTCGAGTTTTGCAATAGAACAACCAGCTTAGCCTAAGTAGCCATGACTTTCGCTGACGATGTGGGGCTTCCATTACTCAACACTGCCTATCCAACAATCCTACTATCTGCTGCAACCTGGACGGCAGTGAGTTTGCATTTTGAGTTTTGGGCAATTAGGTTGTTCTTTTCAGCAGAGATTGCGAGATCATTGCAATAAAACGAACTTCCTCTACATAGATTTTCCTCGCAAGCTTCCCTATAAGTCGAGCATACTCTTCTTCCTATCGTAAATTGGACGCTGCTAAACAAGCGGACTGGTGTACTAGAGTTACCTCGACATTTCACGCAGTCTTAATCTGCTACCTGGCTTTCCAGATGCTAGGCATAGATGAACTGAAGAGGGATAAAGTGTATGGATTTACAGAGTACTCTATACAGGTGGTGGCTATAGCTTGTGGGCAAGTACTCTCATAGTTGCATGCGGTTGGTCAAGGAGCGGTATATTAACTTTTGGGTATCACTAGTTACTTTTTGTGGGATGTTGGCGTCTCGTTATACTTGTTCAATCTATATGGCCCGTCATTCCTGTTTCATGGCGTACTATGCTTGATGGTATTCACCTTCTCCATGGTATGTATGGTCCCTGAGTTTGGATCCAGCCCAAACTCCCAACTTTCCTGTCGCGCAACTCTGTACTCAAACTCGAATCTGTATTGTAGAGGCCATTCTTAATGTATTTTGGAGCTCCATTCCTACTGTTTGAGCTATCGACACCGTTCTTAAACATCAATTGGTTTTGTGACAAGATGAACATAACGGGATCCCCACTACAGCTGGTGAATGGAATTATATTGATGGCCTCCTTCTTTGGTGTCCGTGTTGTATACGGATCCTACAATGCATACGACTTTTTCTGTAAGTTCCTTGTTGTTTTTTTGCCATGATTTGGCACACGGTTGTTGCTCAACACATCCAGCAGATGACAGTGCATGATGGAAGTGCACGCCGAATCATCTTTGGTCAATTGTACCAACACCTCTTCTCTCTTGTTCTTTAGCAACCGTGATATCTCAACGGGACAACATTGCTCCTCACTTAATTGCAATCTATGGAGTGGCCAACATATCTTTAACCACTCTCAACTTTTTCTGGTTTTACAAGATTGTAGATGCTGTAAGGCGGAGGTTTGTCGGTGCGCCTGCAAAGAAGGATGCAAGTAAAAAGTCAAAAGTCAGGAAGGAAGAGTAAAATGATTTGTGTTGGTGTTTTGCGCTATAGATTGTAACATACTAGTTAAATTGGATTCTTTAAAGAATTGATATGAACTTTTTGAGATGAGGGGGTGGTTTTCGAGAAATTGATTGAATTTTAGTTAGATGGATGCCGGGCTCCCTTGTCATGTGAGACTCGAACACATGCTAGCATCTAACTTAGATCTAAATCTGGTCTAATCCAACTCTACTAGTTCTTCGAAGTTCTCTCAGGCACGTGCAGTCAAAAATCGTGTCTCGAATGCAGCAAACAGCAAACGATGTGACAAGATGGACATAACGGGATCCCCACTACAACTGGTGAATGGTGAATGGTGACTTATTGGTGATCTCGTTCTTTGGTGTCCGTGCTGTGTACGGATCTTACAGTGCCAATGACTGTTTGGGTAAGTTGCGTGTAAATTTGATGATTTCGTAATGTGAGGACTTGGTACTCTGTTGTGATCGACACATCAAAGAGATAGATGTGGTCGTACCTCATCTACAACTAATGTATCAACTTTTTCTGGCAACCATCATATCTCCAACAAATAACCTTGCTCCTCATTCGCTCGTTTCTATGGAGCGGCTTAACGTGTTCTTGACACGTCTCAACTTTTTTTATTTCTGGTTTTATAAGATCGTGGAGATTCGTCGGCGCCGTCGGCGCGCCTGCCAAGAAACAATGTAGCCAAAAGTCATGATTGATCATTGTGTATTTTCGATCTCCTGTATTGTAACATTGTAACAAAGTGTATATTGGATATTGGACTCGTTGAATAATTGATCTGATAATTTCCTTGAAGATACGAGATACGAGTTCTTTACGTGAACTGGATAAATTTGGATTCGAGTTTTTTTTTTGTGACTTGTTTGTGACTCAATTTGGTCTCTTTCGGAAACAACCGCCGACGATAGCTCGTGAGTTCTTGAAACTTGCAAAAACAATCTCGCAGATAAATCAGATCCAAAAGCACAATCGAGATGACCCAAACAACATCTCCACTAGCTCGTCGCAGCTCTGTCAGGTAATGTTGAAGAGCGTGATGTTTTGTGTTTTGACCTGTCAATTGAGTTGGAGAACTGTTGAATCTCTTTGATGATTTGATGAATTTTTGCTTTATTATATCGTATAATCTAGCATATTATGTGCTCTTCTTGATGTCGAGCTTTCAAGCTTGACTCGTGGGTGCTTGCACCTGACCAAACATTGCAAGGTTTTCAAGCTCGTCAAGGTCTAATCAAATTTTTGTATTCTTTATAAATAGTCAACAAGCCAATATGAATGGTAATATCAATGCTGGTGTTGAGGTATGTTGCTGTTCTCCTCCAGTTATTGATGATGTGTGGCATTGCCAGTCGAGCTGACTCACACATACTTACACAAAATTTAACAGTGGCACGACACAGTCTCTGAGGATCTCTTCCGAGAAGCTCGCATCGACTCGAGCAAACCCATCATCCACAACGCTTCTGCTGCCGTCTTGTATGTGTCAATATCCGACTTGTTCTTCGTCTGGATTTTCTCGAATCCACACCACATGGTTACTCATACTCTTCTGCTCGTCCCCCAAACAGGTACGAAGAAGCACTCAAATATGAACACGGAACCGCAATCACCTCATCAGGAGCCCTCGTCACCGACTCTGGAGCCAAAAAAGGTCGCTCACCTAAGGACAAGCGTATCGTCGATGAACCAACTTCAACCAACGATATCTGGTGGGGTCCAGTCAACATGAAACTCTCTGACGATGCCTTCATGATCAACCGTGAACGAGCAATCGATTATCTCAACACTCGTTCTCGATTGTATGTATTTGATGGTTATGCCGGCTGGGATCCACGATACCGTATCAAAGTCCGTGTTGTCTGTGCTCGTGCATACCATGCTCTCTTCATGAACAATATGTTGATTCGACCTACAAGGGAAGAGCTGAAGCATTTTGGCACACCTGATTTTACTATTTACAATGCTGGTGAGTGTTAATGCTAACATTGAGTGATTATGACGTGTCTTGAAAGAATGTGTGATGCAAATTTCTTTCCAGCTTTATCTGCTCCTTGTGAACGATTTCTAACTTCAACATTTTTCATCTTCAGGTGAATTCCCTGCCAATCGATACACCTCGGGAATGACTTCCACCACTTCTGTTGCTCTTAACTTTAAGCGACGAGAATTGGTCATCCTCGGTACTCAATATGCCGGCGAAATGAAGAAGGGGTAAGTTCATCATACAGAGCAAAAACAATGTCAAGCCTTCTTGCTTGGGCACTATACTCAAACCTTACCATCTACGCAGTATCTTCACAGTCATGCACTACTTGATGCCTAAAGCTGGTGTCTTGTCGCTTCACTCATCTGCCAACGAAGGACCAGATGGTGACGTGTCACTCTTCTTTGGTCTATCTGGTACCGGAAAGACCACCTTATCTGCTGATCCTCGTCGTGCCTTGATTGGAGACGATGAACATTGCTGGAGTGAAAATGGTGTCTTCAACATTGAAGGTGGTTGCTATGCAAAGGCTATCGACCTTTCAGCTGAAAAGGAACCTGAAATCTATGTGAGTATTTGTTGCAAGTACCACCACTATACGACTCGACTAAAGGATCTCTTTTGCTGCTCAAAGGGTGCCATCCGCTTTGGAAGTGTGCTCGAGAACGTCGTATACGATGAAAACACCCGTGTCGTCAACTATGCATCTTCTGAATTGACGGAAAATACTCGTGCTTGCTACCCGTAAGTGTTCAAGCCAATAAAAATAAGGCAGATCTGCCATTACAGCTTTCCAACCTTTCATCTTGAACATTCTTGTTAGAATCGACTACATTCCAAACGCCAAAATACCTTGCGTCGGTGGTCACCCCAAGAACATCATCATGCTCACTTGTGACGCCTTTGGTGTATTGCCACCAGTATCAAAACTCTCTTCAGCACAAGCTATGTACCACTTCTTGAGTGGATATACTGCTAAGGTTGCTGGTACCGAAGATGGAATCACTGAACCTCAAGCAACCTTCTCCACATGCTTTGGATCACCATTTATTGTATGGCACCCAACACATTACGCTTCTATGTTGGCCAAGCAAATGGATCATCACAAGGCTGATGCTTGGTAAATTGCCTTGTCCATTGTTCCAAACGCAACTGAGTTATTTTTCTCACTCGTTTTCCTCAATCACTAGGTTGGTCAACACTGGCTGGAACGGAGGAGCATACGGAGTCGGAAAGCGAATCAGCCTGAAATACTCTCGTGCCATCCTTGATGCCATTCACTCTGGTAAATATCGCAAATTGGAGATAAAAAAATACACTTCAACTTAAAAATCGTATTGTCATTAGGTGAACTCGCCAAGGCAAAATACGTAAACTACCCTATATTCAACCTCCAAATCCCCACTGCTATCACTGGTGTCCCTGCTGATGTCCTGAACCCTGCACGAACATGGTTGGGTGACGAAGCTTCATACCAAACCACTGTCCGAAAACTTGCTATGCTCTTCTCCAAGAACTTTGATGCCTATAAGGTATGCCTGGTTGTTGTAGAACTTGCTTCGACGTTGTGCTACTTTGAATTCCGAATCTGTTTTGTTACTGATTGTTCTCCCTCCAATAGGACAAGGCCTCTGCCGAAGTCATTGCTGCTGGTGTTCAATTGTAAAACCTCTGATTGCTGTCTCTATCTCTATCGTAGAGCTGTGTACTTCTTTTATCTCATGTGCTCAATAAATGTTCATCCTCTTCACAGCCTTCCTGAGTTTCCTTTGTTGATTCGACGATAAAGGATTAAATGAATGTGAATGTTGACCCTGACCAATTTTTCTCCTCGAATTAGATCTCCTGGTCTGTAGCCCAACACTATGCTGTGGTGTCTATGTGACTTTCCACATAGGAACTTGGTAGACGCTAAGGAATCTGGGCGTGACTCCTGGTGATTTGAGCAGCGAATTGCTTCCGTCGACGCGAAACGGATGAATCTTCTGGTCCCATGAAATTGTTTTGCTAATGGAAGTGTTGATCATTTCAACATTTTTCAATCTGTATGTGAACTCCTGCCAGTGCATTGCACCCGTTGCCATCAACTGTGAGCGATGAGAAATGGTCATCCTCGGTACTCAATTTGCCACTGAAACGCAGGGTGGAGTTTTTTGAACAACGCTCAATAAAGTTCAAGCCGCAGCATATGGACTCATTGCAAGCTTTATTATGCCCATAGTATCTTCACAGCTACACAGCTTTTGCTGCCTAGCTAAAAGCTGGTGTCTTGTCCTTGTCTCTTCACTCATCTGCGCATGAAGGACCAGATTGTGATCATGTCACTCTTTTTGGTGGCCCTTGATTGGAGACGAGAGCACTACTAGGGTGCAAATGGTGTCTTCAGCATTGAATGTGGTTGCTATGTATAGGCCATTCGGCGAGATGTGAAGTATTTTTTTTTGTTGGCTCTAGGATCTCATCGGCATAATGGACTCGCCAAGGCCAAGTATGTGACCTGTCCAAGTCCCAATCTCCAAAGTCTCACTGCTGTCATTCGTGTTCCAGCTGAATGAATGACCCGTGCTTCGACATGGTAAGCTGATGAAGCTTTATACCAAAGCACCGTTCAAAACCGATCTATGCTCACCTTCAAGAGCTTAGACGCTTACAGCGTAAGCTTTGATTCTATATAACTTGTCTCAATGTCATTGCAGTTGTGGTTCAGCTCCTTTTTTTCTTACATTTTTCCTCTATTGGACAGGGCCTCTGGGCAAAGTCTATTTTTCTCGTATACTTCATATGGATTCATCCCCTTCACGAAAGGTTTTGTCTTGCCTGTTCTACATCGCATTCGGATTTCGGGGCGAATGATTCAGCTGGTGAAATGAGTCGGATGCTATCAACAAATGCGCCAGGACCACTCCAGACCTGTTCGAACTAGACTCATGACTTTGCGACAAAAGAAGGGATTCAATTCAATTTAGCGAATACTACTGGCTTTTAGCACATACAAATACTTGAGCTAGGATACAAAGCTTCTTTCACTATACGTTGATACCAAAACGACGGGATCTCCAAAACACAGTGTCGTTAGTGGCACAAACAACCTTGCGTCGTGGATTATGGACACTGACCAGAGAGCCCTCAACGTTGTAATAACATCATCAAGACGTTCACGAAGTGCAACAGTCGAGGCATTTTCGTGGACATCGGATGGGTCGAGTGCAACAGTTGATTGTAGAGCTTGCTGATACCAAGACGGAACATCTTACTTTCAACGACTTAGAGACAGATGGCACCAGTATGTCATTTGGCTGCTGTTTCACAGTAGGCTTTCACCATGGTAATCATATCCTTGACTTCAAACTCTTTGTTTGAACAAGTAATTTGCCGACGACATGTTGATTCGTATATTGCGTAGCTGTGGCCGTTGAAGGACATGTATGGCTTGAGCGATCCTATTCTAGCTTCATTTCGATTGTCTTCAAGTTGTTCCGTAAAATAGTGATTTGTATGCCATTGCAAGATGTTCATCGTCGTGGACTTGCCAACTTCCTTCATGATTGCCGTCTCGACCTCAGAGATGTGTGCTTCAATAAAATTCTGAAACAAGCGAGAGAGTAATGGATGTACACGTTGACGTTCCAAGTAAGCTAGAGTCTTCCTCATAGCATTTGTGATGGCTTCAACATGCTTTTCAGTAATTTCCTTCCATGGATGAAATTCGCATGGTCCGTACTGGTCCTAATGAAAGTCTCAATGTGTTCGCAAATACTGTGACCTTAACCTTCGCTGATATCAACGACACGAGATTCTGCGCCCTTGTCGATCAAGTCACACTTAGTAAAGACACCCGACGCTCGTGCACCACCATTTCCCAAGTCTTGAACCTTTTGCACGACTACATTGGTAGCGACATCATGGCTGGCAGAAAATACTGCTAGAATGATTGTACGTGGGCCCAATACGTGATCGTCGACAATAGCAGCGATTTCTTCCACAATGGATTTCGATTGGCCCTCTACAGCAGCTTGGACATATCCTGGTAGATCTACTACTTTCAAACGAGGATAATTAGGACGCCAGATATCAATATTCAAGATCTTGTCGGACACTTTATGTTCTCCAGAGAGTTGTTCCATGGCCAACTTGATGGCATTCTCCGCATCTTCAATAGATGTTGGCAATGGTAGTTTGATATCACAGCCAGCAGGTGTAATATAAACTTTCGTGGAGCTTGGTGACGTGCTGATGTATGGCCAGCAATCCCTCTCACTGACAGTGACGGTGGCTTCTTGTTCAGAACAAGACGTAGTCCATCATCCAGAGTGAGCAAGAGGGCAGAAATCAGGTGATGCAGATGACGGGACTGCGCCTGATCTCTGTTGGATTCAAGCAGACTACTATCTTGACCAATACAGACTCGTGACATTACAAGCGCAACAAGAGTAGAGCAAAGAGAGATGGGAATGTTATATCTGATGTAGATAGTTGATGATTGATGCAATGGCGAGTGAGTGGAGTACATTATAGCTGTCTACATCCCCAATAACCACATGGATGGGTTTCCGTCGATGTCCCTAAGCACTACCATGAACATGTCTATACATACCTGAATGCAGACTACTCTAATAAAAGTAGCAGACCAGATGGTAAGCGATACTTTCTTCTATGTCTTATAGCGACTTCCCCAGGGTTGGTTCGTCGCGAAGATGGTCGACATTTGATAGTCTCACATAAGCAACAAACTCTTCTTCCGTGAGCCATTTGTACGTGGAAATGAGAATATATGTAAGTCCAGATCGAGATGTTACAAAGGATGCCATCCGAATCTATCCATCGAAAGTGCGACATTTGACCTTGCAATAATCTCCAAAGAGGCCAAGACATGCACTCAGCCAACATCTGGTCATGACTCATTCCAGTACTAGCGATGCATAACATGGATTACTGCTTGACAGTTTCTGTCTCACTATGGACCCACTGGTTCAAAACTTTGAGTTCCAATGCGTCGTCCAGAAATGGTTCGCTTTCCAAGACGGATATAGCGATACACCATTGTGCATGTGTCATAGTAGATGCCAGTTCAAGCACATCTCCAATGATTGCTTTCTATAACCGAATTGTCTTTTAGAATGTTCAAATCCGGTTTGGTTTCTGTACGCGTTGTGGTTTACCTTGACGCATAGCTCTTCTTCATACATTTCAATGAATCTCTTCATGAGATCTAGAGTATCTTCAGATGGAGGCACCTATCGAGAATTCAGTCAGTAAATTGCTTGAAGGGATGAAGCTAAAAAAAGAACCTTCATACCATGACGCTATCCTCCATTTGAGCAGCTCCTTGCCGTCGAATACTATGAAGCTGTTGCATGACTGATTCAACTATAAAAGTACGACAGTTTGAGAGATCTGTTCTACCACCTCAGGCAAAGTGAAGCCTACATTCGGTGAGCGAGTCTCGAAGAATACCGAAGCCTCGCCTTGACGCTATAAACGATACATAACCAGCGTCAGATCAGATTCGAAAGTGTGTGATTCATCATGATTTCTTCACAAGAGCGCGTTACCATCGTGCTCCAACGACCTCAACGCTTCAACCAAATCTTGCTGCAATGTTGCCCATTTTTGAACTCTAGAGAGTAGTTTGAAGTGAAATTTGAGCCAAATAAACGTGATGTGTCAAGAATTGAAGCTGAAATCACGTCTGAACTTACGCATCACTTAGATCTCCGTTGTCAGCATCGCTCATCGCCTCCTTCAGAAAAAAAGTTTCAGATTAAGATGCCCAAGAAGCTGTCCGTAAAAGACGTCAAAGGGAGTGCACACCCTTATTCGAGAAAGGCTAGACAGTTAGAAAGGTCTCATCTACGAGAAGACAAGCTCAAAACTGGGAAGGAAGTAAGATGGGCTAGTCGACAAAAGATATGTAAGTTACAACACAGCAGGCACTTTGCCACTTGTTTTCTTAACTGCAGGTGTCAAGTCTTTTGATATTTTGCTTGTGATCGTTACAGTATTGGTCGTGATCAACCCTTTTCTTCCAACATCACAAACCTCACACATGTTTTCCGAGCTTAGTGGACAAGGCCGCCTTCTTCAAGTTTGCTATATCCGATGATGATTCAGTCGCTTCTGCTGATCAAGTCCATGATGCCGTTACGATGTACGTTTAGGCTGCGGAAGCTTGAATGATCTATTGCTCACCATCTCTCGCTCTACTCTCAGGTATATGCAAAGGAATGATAAAGAAATAGCACGTCTAGAAGCTGAAACAAGACCAAACAGGCCACGATCAAAAAATCTGCCTATACTTTATTCGTTAAAAGAACAAGAGGAAAAGGAATATTTGCAAGGCATTTTGGGTAATGCTCCACCAGCTATTTGACTACGACACCAATTTACCGCGCTAAAGCAAACTCATTTACAGAAATACCGGATCTTCGGGATGCCGACAACGTTAAAGTCTTGAAGGAGTGGAATGGTGGTGAGGACTCATTCGCCCGTATCAAGTGGGCGAGGGTAAAGGCTCCGTGCACGTCAATGGATATTTGACTTGTTGGCTGAAGGTGTTCGCCTTTTGTAAAGTACATATAATACATCATCGTTTGCATGTACCCTGGTTAGTTCTTGTGGCAATATCCAAGCGTCAGTCCAGCATTAGCTCTTCTAAATCGCAAAGCCGTCGTCTTTAGGACACATCATTTCAATAAGAACACTTTCAACTCCTCCTCCAGTAATGCCTCTAGTTACTTGTATGGCACCCTGTAATAGCAACTATCCTATAAACAAATAACAAGAATAAAAAGACAATTTCGGATTCAACCATATTCATAGACATGAATTGCAAAAGCCATCATTTGTGTTCTGTAGCGTCTTCACTTGCCATGTGTATTCTATAAGTTTTTCGTTCACACGATTATGATTGTCAATTCACAATCACGATACACTTGTTTCTGATTGCTTGTTTCCTCTACAGCTTCTTCGTGTTTTCCCAGAAAACACGCTCACCATTCACCATTCGTTCATCACCACTTCGCTCACCAACAAAGTCAAAGGAGCTGAAGATGCTGTCAGCAGAAGCAGAGTCCACTAGTGACAAGTGAGTCTGAAGCAGTGTCGTTTCTTCACATCTATATCTAATTAAATCGCTTGTAAACAGGACCGTCGTCGATTACATTACTCGAGAATTGGTCGCAGCGGGCTTCCTAAGCGCAGAACTAGAAAAGGAAGAGCGTGAACAGGTGCCTCCATTCATCGTCAATACTTTATTCTTACTCTTGCAACAACGTCAGGTATATCAGCCACTTGAAGAACTACTCGCGATCAAACATTTCACACTCTTGAGATTTTGTTGACAGAAAGATGCAGATGTGCGAGAAGAATTGACTGACCGGTTACGACGGACAACGAATGAGTATGAAATGGTTAATGCTGCTTTGGTACGTGCATGTGTGGTTTCTTGGTTCGGGACTGCTGCGCCCAACCAAAAAACCTGATATGTGGTTTATTATAGGCCAAGACGAAAGCTAAAGTGGAAGCTGCTGAACGAGACAATGATTTCCTATCAATGAAGATCGAGTACGTATATCATACACTACCACTTGTCCCATAAGCCTGTCCTACCACACATCACTCCCATAACAGAGCTACAGAAAAGTCATTAAAAGACGTGAACACGACGTTGTCATCAACCAAAGAAGAACTACGAGTCACCAAATTTACTCTCCAACAAGCAAAAGCACAATTCCTACACGAAGTCCGTAAAAAGGAACGTGATCAAGAAAAATGGAAGGAACGACATCTTGCTCGTCCCGATTCCAAACCATCTGGACCACCTGGAAAGCAAGGACAACAACTGGAACAACAAAAGATACGAATAATCAACCCATTACGGCCAACGATAACACCACGAGTTAAGAAGGAGGACGAAATCTATGGGTTGGTCATCAAGACATATGAAGACCGTGAAAAGGAGGTGTTGGTAGAGAATGAGGATTTGAGAGAGACTTTGCATCGTATTTATTGCATGTTGAGGGAACGGCATGCTGAATGTGCTAGAATGCATGGTGATGATACTGTTTCTGAGCTCAAGGTATAGCCAAATGATTGAGCAGTCTGTTTCGCTTGGGTGGGAATGGAGGAAAACCTCCGAACTAAGCAAGTAGATTATTGTCCTGTATTAACCTTCATCTTTCCGCTTTCTTAATAGGATCGATCAGCACAATTCCGACTTCCGCTCAACATAGCACGACAAGCACTAGCTCAGTTGATACTAGATGCTATGGAGAGTCTACGACAAGAATTTCAAATAGTTTATGACAAGTATTTGGAATTGTCTGGTCGTGCTGCGGAAGCTTCTGGTGCTGTAGTTCCAGAAGCAGTTGCTCCAGTGGTTGTCGTGAATCATGAAGAATTGGATGTGCTCAAGAAGCAGTTGGGTCAGTTTGGCGTCTGGTGCTGTACATCATTGTTAAGGTAGAATTGATCCTTTTTTTGTTGTCGTGTAGGTGTGTGTCAGCAAATAATAGACGAGCAAAACAGATTGTTGAATCTGTCTCTTGCCCCTGAAAATGGCATGGATGATAATGATCCAGAATATCGGTGGGTCGCTGTGCAGCAAAAATTGGAACGCGCAAGTATTCCTATTGACTCTGACATGAATTCTTAGCTTCTTGGAGTCTACACAAGACGATGTCAATAAACAAATGGAAGAGATACGTCGACAACGTGAACAGTTGGAGTCTGAGCGTAGACGGTTTACAGATGCTGCAGTGAAGCTGGGAGTCGAGAGAGTGAATCTTCAGGTACTTCTATATCACGAGAATTATTGCTATATGTTTTTGCTGATATTTGCCTTTTTGCAGAGAGACAGAGAAGAGTTTGAGGAGGAAATTCGGGCCTTTGAGACTCGCCGTGTCCTGTCTACTATGCCACCAACTCCAGGGTATGCGGTCGAACAAAAAAAGGACCTATCAAGTATCGACATTCATGTCTTCTAAATCAACCTCGCTTATATCACAGATGGCTCACACAGCAACAGCAACACCAAGCAACACCCTTCAATCGACCACAACGAGCATTCCGGGCTAGTGGCGAATCTGAAATATTGGCCGAATCCGATTCCTTGACTCCCACTGGAATCACTAGTGGCAATGGTGGTGGTATATATTTCAGCCCCAGTGTCTCTACCATTGCCAGTACCACACCATCAAGTATCAAATCAGTACTCAAACGAGTTGTATCATTGCCTTCTCAAAAGATGAGTGAACATCCGCTACAACAGCAGCAACAGAATCAACAACACAAGAAGATGGAACAACACAAGAAGGTGGTGATATCAGAGTGAGAGGATTGTGTTGTGTACATACTAAATTATGGTCTGTTGTGGGTTTGTGTACAAAGGTTGGCTATTGAAATAATATAGATGTTATCTACGACCCATGCAAATGTAACTTCATCTTCATTTTCTTCATCTTTCAATTCCGCTGGGTTTGACTTACAGCAGCAACGGCTGTAACTAGTCTTGAAGTACTGACAAGCCTGTCTCCTAAGGTTCTGTAATGGACAAAGGTGGCCTGTTCTCCTCCTAACATCGATCACAACAAACTCTCACAACAGAAACCAACTCGAGGGCTTCAGCGACTCTGGAGTCATCCGTTGCCATAGTATTTTCTCTGATACAACTTCAACAGTTATTTCAGTTAGTTAGTGTTTTTGAAATGAATTCGTTAATATGAACGATTGAATGAATACTGCCTCACTAGTGACTGAATCATAATAAATATTAAAGCAGCATATTGGTGTTTGAAGTCCTCGTCTTTCGAGCTGTTTGGTCTCTGTTGAATTGCGTCGAGAGCAAAGTCAGATGCAAAGCTACACTGTGGCCTGAAGCAGTGGTTACCCAATATCCACATAAATTCGTCTTCATGCTACGAGTCCCAAAAAGCCTCCCAAGCTCTGTTCGTTGCAAAAGCGTCTTCTCCCAACATCACGGCACCTACTCGTTGTCGTTACCAACTCCATCCAACAGAAAAACCCAAGTCGGAGGCTTCAATGACTCTGGAGGCATCTTCTGCTATGGTCTGCTCTCTTATCTGCTTCAACAGCTTCCTGTTATCAAAGCTGGAAGGAATCTCCATTTTCTGTTTGTTATCTCATGTTTTGTGAAAAACGGCATGCTAACTAAGTTTCTACTGTGTCCTAGATACAGCATCCGCTTCTGTATCAAGACATTAAGACAACCAGCTTCAGGATGGCTCCTCTCTGCTCTCTGATGGTCGTTGGAATTGTTTTTCGATGACATCAAACACTTTACCATTTCGCCGCAGTTTGAAATTACTCTCGTTTGCAGAGCACTCTGCTAAGACCTGCATCTGTTTACAAGTCTAAAATCATAAGACGACCAGTGCCCAATTGGTGAGAAACACTCCCAAGGCCTCTCAACACATTTCTCGACAGCCACTCAGCAATCCCTACCACAATGTTTCCATAATCCAACTGAAGGGATGGCTGTTTGTATACACCACGAGTAGAAGAGTGCAAAGAATCTCAAATAGTCTATGAGACATGACTGGAATTGTTGTGGTTGTACCTTTGAAGCTGTTGTAGTTCTAGAAGCAGTTGCACCAGTCACTGTAGCAAACCATGAAGGAATTGAATGGGCTCATAAAGCAGTTAGGTAAGCGTGTGAGACCGTTGCTGGTTAATCAGCAACCAGACATTCATATTTTTTTCGCGTCGATTAGATCTATGGCAGCAAGTAATGCAGAAGCAAGGGCTGATTGTTAAATCTGTCTCCTGCTCCTGATATTGGAATGGACGAGAATGATCTTCAATACTGGTTGGTGAAAAAAAATGGTTAAACTGGATAATGTTCATCGACATTGCTTCCTTAGCTTCTTGGAGTCCACACAAATCGATATCGCCCGACAATGGAAGAAATACGACGTGAATAGTTGGATTCCGAACCTGGAGCGTATACAGATGCTGTAGTGACTTTGGGAGTGGCGAGAGTCAATCTTCAGGCAATTCTATAGGAAGTCATGACTTTTTCTGGTTTGTTTTCTTGGCTGATATCTTCGGATACTCTCCCGGGGCAGTGAAGAGTTTAATGCGGAAACTCGAGCCTTTAGACTCGTCGTGTCTTGTCTGCTATGCCAAATAGCTGCAGGTCCTGGAATGAACAAAAAACAACCAGATAATGCGGGCCAAAGACGTTTTCCAATTCAACCTCAATCGGGCGTTCTTACTTACCTTGATGGCTCAAACACTCACAACAATAGCAGCACCGACCAACAATCTACTATCAATCAATCAATTACAATGAGTATTCCGAGCTGGTGGTGAAGCTAAAATGTTGGCGGAATCCGATTCGTTGACTTCCACTGGAATCACTAATGACAATGGTGGTGGTATATTTTTCATGCCCCAGTGTCTCTAGATTGCTAGTAACACACGATCAAGCATCACACCCTTTGTGTCATTGCCTGCTCAAAGGGGGAGCGAACGTTATGAGCATCCACTACCAAACCAGGAACAAAAGCAATAGCACAAGACGATGGTGATATCCGAGAGACTGTTTATATATACTAAATTATGGGGTTGTGTGTACAATGCTTGATTATTGAAACAAATATAGACATTTTATCTACGACGCCATGCGAACTCATCCTCATCATCATCGTCTTCATCCCCAGCGTCTAATTCTTCTGGCTTTTGATCTACAGCAGCAGCGACAGTTGGTTTAGCTGGTCGTGACGCACTTACAAGCTTCTTCTTTTCTTGAAGTGCTTTAAGTCTAGTCAGCCAGTCGTTCGTTTCTTCTTCTTCGTTTGTTGGTTGTATTATATCTTCTTCGTCTTCGCCAGCAGCTCCTTCCGTTGCATTCGTTGGTTGCTGATCAGACGCCTGCTGCTGCTGTTCTAGCTCAGCTTTAAAGTTCAATACTTCTAGATCTATATCATCTTTCGGCTGTGCTATTGTAGATGATTGTTTCGGTAGTTGTTGTTGAGCAGCTGTTTTATCATCCCCCATATTAGCACTACCAGCAGCGACCTTTTTCGAATCGAAAAACCCAGCAGGCAACACATCCACATCTCCACCATCTCCCTTCTTTTGCTTCTTCTTGCTACTAGTAGTCTCTACAACATCATCATCGTGATTTGATGTCCTCTTCACACCACCACCACTAGACACCGTGGAAGGAGCAGCCAGCACCTGTCTTCTAACATTCAGTACCGCTGATTTATGCTGTGGCGATGCAGCATGTGTATTCCAGAGGGCATGTGTTTTGAGTGCGGTTTTGCAGATGAGGCAGGATAGGTTTCCTTTCGAGTCGGTGTGGATGAGTGGGTTTTGAGGTGCGTCTGTGGATGTTTTGCGGGATGCTTTGGCGAGGGCGAGGAGTTTGCGGGCGTCTGCCATCTGTTAGTTTTCCTGCGTGTTGGGTTTGGGAGAAATAATGGGAGTATGAGACTCGGCCACGGGCATTTAAACGTTTTTGCGCTTGCCCCTTATGAAGGCTATCAATAATATTGGGCCTACTGTCGTGACTGTCTATTCTCTTGTATCGTCGAACGGTGTTGAAAAATCACACATCTGCTGGCCACCGTGACGCGTCAAACACGAGCTTTATACAGGGTTCAAAGGACTAATCTGCTGAATAGGCAGGCTTGTATAGTTCCTTAGCATCTTCCGTTGTGTTTCGTTTGCAGTCTTGGAAGTTTGAAAGGCCCATTTGGGAAAATACACAATTTACACGACTTATCCAACAAGGACGATTTAAAACAACTTAAAAACGGATATATTGTGCTTGAATCTACTACTCTTTGGGGGCGTTTCTAATATGCAGAGCTCTGGCGATCGTAGTTGGCACCCTAAATTAACCAAGCACTTAGTACTTCATTGTGAAAACATCAACTTCTTGCGTGATTTACCATTGCCTTCTTTAGGAGCAACTGGACATCTTTTTCGCGCAAGTCCTATTGTATGGAAATAATTGAGTTAGCACGTGGCCATCACTCCAACATGCGTTGTCCAAATACGATGTCTCAACCAACAAACAACAAGAGAAAACATACTTCAAGACCAGAAGCCGAGATTTCAACAGCGAATGACTTGAAGACAGTCTTTACATCAGCGATGTGGACTGAGAGTTTGGCCTTTCTCATGACCTTGACTTTGGGACCGCACCATGAGACCAATAGGAATTTGGCACGTTGCGACTATTGTGATGGTTGTGGTGTTAGTGGAATAGTTGGGCGTGATGGTGCTGAAGGAATAACATAAACAATTTGTGTGAAGTGGCCATGCTAACACAGCAAAGAAGAGACACCACGAGCAGTCCATACGAGATTCAATGCGATGATACAACACGTACCAATGGGTCGTTACCAACGACAATCCTCAGGTAACCAAAGGCAGCTTGGTCTTCTTTTAGTTGGGCAGTGAATTCTTCTAGACCACCAGTACCTATATATCAATTCAATACATGCAGTGAGCACCAAGTGCGTGTAGTATGTGTGGTTGTGTCTTGTGCTGTGTGTGTGCAAATCATTGGCACTCCGAACCCTAATCCTCGCATCTTTGTTCTCAATACGTTACCTTGGCCGGCAAGGATGAGAGAATCGGACTTGTCGTCCTTGTATTGGACGCAGATCCTAGGTCAAGAGTTGTTTTGGTTAGCATCAGGGCTCGTGTGTGTCGTTTGTGAAGATTGTGGTTGTTTTGATTGCGTGGTGCTGTTGGCGTTCAAGAAACGCGGTAGGCGTGATGAATAAAGCCAAAGTATTGTATTCCATAGTGTGGAAATTAATAGCAGTTGAGCAGCGTAAGGCAATATAGGTTGAAGCCTCTTGCTCGACCCCACCACCCAGCAATTGTCGCAAAACATATTCAGTAAGAGTAAACTCACCAGTTGGTTGCAGTCTTGTCATCACGGACATCATCGTAAGCAGCAGCAATGTCGGCGGCGAGTTCGACCATGGTTTATATATTAAGATTTGGGTTTTTTGGTTGGGATTAGTGTGGGTGTGTTGGAGTGTGTGTGGTGTGGAGAGAAATAAGATTGCGAGACAAAGAGGAGATCCTGTACGCGTTTAGCCCTAGCCCTGCTGATAATTCGGGAGGATGGTGGCGTTGAATCACAGGTTGTTTTAAAATTGACCAATCATCGTGCTCCTTGATTCTGAGCAGGAGAGGAGAAGCGGAAAGCTGTCTGTTGAGATCTGATGAGACAGAGTAAAAACGCAAGTGGAGAGAGCAAGATCCACGTATAATTTAGAGGCTAAAACGCAGTGCTGGACACTTGCTTGGCATGGAGGGCAGTAGTCATATTAGCAAGCCGTTGACGAGAAGAAACGCTATCCAAATGTGGCAAAGTCCAACACAAGATGATACCTTCTGGGACTTTGGCGACGATCCAGGTATGTAATCATAACAACACTCCCATCTACCGTCTCCTTGTCTCTCTACTCGAGGCCAATCCATTGAAAGAGCTCGACATCTTGTTTGAGAATTTGAAAGGGACTTAGCTAAACTACCAAACACAACGAGTCTAGGTTAAGACTAACTCCACATATCTTATCCCATATAGGCAGCTCCAGTACTACGCTGAATGATCACTCAATGCATACGCTCAACCACAAGCTATCGGGAATAGGTTCCGATGGTGGTGATTCACTCGACTCGTCTGATGAGGAATACTTGCTCACTCCTGGTACCGGACCATACCATGACGCCGCATCAACTTACAACAATGACTGGCTCAACGACCGTAATTCCAGTCCATATCCACACAGTCTCCTGCGTACAAGGCAGATGGAACCACGAACCCCCGCTCCAACTCCTGTAGATGGAATGCACCATGCTGCTGCTGATAACATGGACGACATAGTAGATATGGGCGTAGCCATAAATGGAAACAACATCAACCACAACAATACTCCTCCACCGCCTACACATCATCACAACTACAACCATCGCCCAACACTACCACCAAACCTAATCGACGTAGTCCATCCACTAACACACTTTCTCCGCACGCATCCATCCCTCTCAACCACAGCCATAATCGACATTCTCACAAAACCACTCCCACAAGGCCAAAAACTGTTGTGTAAAATCATTCGCCACAAGGAAGGAGTCGAGAAACTATACCCTTCCTATGAAGTATTCATCGAAGACCCAGCAGACACATCAAAGACATTCCTGATGGCTGCTCGCAAACGCAAGAAGTCTCGAACATCGAATTATATTATAACTAGCACGAGATTGCCTGTTGGTAACAAGAAGGAAAAGGATGCCAAGGATTACAAGCGGGATGTTATTGGGAAGGTTAGATCCAATTTCTTGGGTACCGCTTTCGCGATATATGATAATGGAAGGAATCCGATGCCGAATGGTTTGGCTGGTAATGCGGTGGGGCCTATTCAGAGGCAAAAGATGTTGAGGGAAGAGTTGGGTTCCGTCATTTATGTGAGTGATGCCATTTTTGCTTGTTTATTAAGACGTTTTGCGTTTCCTGTCGATTGAGGGCTAGCCTACATGCTCACACACTCCACTTATTTAGGACCCAAACATACTTGGTTTCAAAGGTCCACGTAAGATGACTGTCCTCTTACCTGGAATGACTCGAAATGGAAACCGTATACCATTGCGACCAACTCAGGTAAACCTTGAGATTCTAAAGGAGACATCCCTTTTTTTTGCTTTTCTTTTCTTAACTGATGCGTCAACATCAACTAACACCATTACGATTACCATTCACCAATTAGTCCAAAGATACACTGTTGGAGCAATACAAGAGCAAAAACGAACGTGAAATGTTGGTACTACACAACAAGTCACCACAATGGAATGAAGAAACACAATCCTATGTCTTGAACTTTAATGGTCGTGTCACATTGGCCTCCGTCAAGAACTTTCAGATTGTTCATGATAATGACTGTAAGTTGTGTTTCCATAATGCCTTCCTTTTTTTGTTATGTGTTGAGAATGCCTTCGAGCATGAATGATTCACTAACGGTTTCTCTCATCATTCTGTCTGTCCATAGTGGATTATGTGATTCTTCAATTTGGCCGAATCAGTGAAAATGAATTTACAATGGACTTCCAGTACCCGTTATCAGCAATTCAAGCATTTGGTATTGCTATAACAAGCTTTGATGCTAAGTTGGCTTGTGAATAAACCAACTGGATGACTAGGACGTCTGAGATAGCCAAACAACAACAGCACAATATGAAGGGAGCAATAGCAACAGCAACAGCAAAACGTTTAGTATTTTACGTCTATTTTAAGGGTGATTCGAAATGTACAAAAGTTCAACAACTGCTCATAAGATTATTTTCTGTACAATATACATGCTTGTAGTTTCGCCCTCGAAAACTTGGGGTTTGCATGTGCTGTTGTTGTTTTGGTGAGGACTGTCTGATAGTGGTGTGTTGATGTGACTTGCTGTCCAGGTAAGAACATAGATCCAAATTTATTGTCCTTTTTCGGCCTTTACCCTCATACCTTGTTTCGTGAGGTTGGGAAACATATCCAGACCAGAGACAAGTAAACAACATTCAACTTGTTCTGTGGGGATTTTATCAAAGTTGAACGATTCAACTGGGAGGAAAAGCGTCTTGCCACACATGGTGACTTGATGTGATCATCGAACGAATGTGGTTGCTCTTTTTCGCCAAGGACGATATGAGCAGCAAGCTGGAAACACGTTCCCGTTGCAACCAGAGGATGGATTTCTTGTTGTGTTTACCAATGGGGCTGTCTCGAATCTTCCAAGTGATTTCACCCAGCTAGTGCTCGTCACGACAAGTGTTGTCGGAAGTGTTATGCCAAACACCACTTTGGACTATTGGACTATGAGCTTCATTGCAAGAGTGAATGTCTAGTGGTTTGAATGTCGAGTGGGTGAGAGAAGATTGGAATGTGTTTCTTGAGGCGGTACTAGATCGCCTTTTTTTGGGACGATGCAAAAGGACAAGACACTACGTTGAAACTATTGGACCAATGTTTTGGTACAAATGAATTCTCTGTGATGAAGGAGATCACGTAACTTGGGATTGATTTGCCCAATGGTCCGTGTCCTCTTATTCCTCTTTTTTCTGCTCAAATCCTGCGGTTGACCATACCAAACTAGAACTCTTCTTTGGGATCAGGTTGGCTTCAATGAAAATTACAAGACACTGTGTGTGCTAAGACTTAATGGCCATGTCTTGGCTAATCGGACATGTTTCAGCTGCGAACGAAAAATGCTTCAGGGCCAGGGAATAATCTATGCCGCTTTATAGGCAGAACATTCGCTATGACACATGGGACAAGGGACAACAAAAAGACTCTTCGCTGGCTGTTGTCAGCAGATTCGGTTTACATTCAGCTAGGTTCGAGTGCGGCGTTGCTTGTCTCGTTGCTTCGGATCATTCAAATACCGCCCATTATCGTTTTTTTTCTACCTGTGGAGAAGTTATGATGCAAAGGGTATTTTTCAGGTGATGAGAGGCAACACCAATGTTTAATGTGGAGCTGATGCTTTTTGCGTCGTCTTGTCAACATTGTTTTCGGAGAATCGAGCGAGCACACGACGATTCTTTGTTCTTTGATGCAAATGCAATTTTATTTTCCTTCCAATTAAATACGTCGGTTGGGACCAACAACTGCAACCAAAAAAAGGAGAAACAAAAGTCCCAAATTCGTCATCTCACAAGAGTACTATTACAGCTTGGTATCGAAGCTGCCTTGTCTGTCAAAGGTACCGCAGCTCCGAAACAAGCATGAGAGTTAGCGCCTCTAAAGTAAGAGGAGAACCAGTTTTCGTAAGGAGTCAAAGATAAAAACGAGGTCTCGCATGCTTGATAACTCACGTCAAAGTCTTGATATTCCCCTTCAAATCAAATATCTGACTCAGCCCAAACGGCAGTCGGCGCTTGATGTGATATGTGACCGGAAACGATGCCTTGATTTGCTTTACCATTAGTGAGAGATTCAGACCTGAATTTCCGCTGCAAAAAAAACACAAAGGCAAATAGTCAGATACCGAATTTCATTAACATGAACAAGAGTTGAACTTACGGTATAGCCAAATACGTGCTGAAACTGATTGTTGTAGAGTTTGTCACGTCCTTGTTTGTAGTTCCTGTAAATCCTTCAGTTGTGGTTGTTGTGATGGAGAAGCCTTCGAATGCGAGGATCGGGATTACAAACCAGCTAAAGAATATGTGGTGAAGTATGGGATGAACGTTTTGGTGTTGATGCCGTGACTAGACGATAGAACAAAACACAAGCGGACTGAGTGACAATCGCTTACGTTGTAAGTGTCTGTGAGAATTGCATATCACTTGATATACTGGCAGTGAATGTATTTGTGAAGGTTCCAGAAATCTTTGATTTGAAAATGAGAAAAGGCCATGTGCCTTCCACAAACTTTCATTGACCACACACTCACTTCAGACAAGATATAATCCGTCGTTGGCGATTGGTTCTCAAACCATCCCATATTCAACGCAACGTCCGTCCCTACTGCTGATTGTAGTGCAGCTTGCGTGCTAAGAAAGCGCGTCAGATAATTTACAGCAATCGTTGCTTTTTTTTCATAATATTCTTACTCGACTGTATGATTCATATACGTATCCGTAGGTGGCTGAGACACAGTCAGAGTCCACGTACTCGTTGCTTGCGTCATTGATGAATATGATGGTGATTTGGCGTCATCGAAAATCAACCTAACAAAAACGTTGGTAAGTTTATCAGTCATCAACAAAAAATCGCTTCATTCTAAGTGCTTCATACCAGTCATTCTGCTTGGTGCTTGGTCCCCAATTCCACAACACAAGTCTGGTCTGCTCTGTGACTATAAATCCACCTCCAGTTGTCGTTCCGCTCGGAACCCATACAAAAGTACCAGATGCTGGTGGAGGGTCATTTGCTCCCTGGTTGCCATTAATTTGAGGGCTAGTGTATGTATGCTTCTTTTTGTCAAGCTATACGCGACAACAAAGAGTCAGCCCAAAAGTACGATAGTGACATGGCGTCATGCAAACTTACACCAACATCCTGACCAGCATACACCCAAAGCGACGAATTCGACATCAAATTAAACGAAAAGTACGTGTTTGCCTTCATTGCATCCAACACCGAGGCAGGAAGCGCATTCCACGGCGCAGTCGTGACATCATATCGTGTCGTGTTCCATGGATAGATAGTAAATGGACTACCTGGATCTGGTGGTGGTGATGCGTATACTCCTTGAAACCCATCTATATTGCAGGTGTGCGTAAGGCCTGCTTTTGCACAATGTGCCGCGCAATGGTGAAATGCAGGGTGGTTTGTACGTACTCGTGTTAGAAATGACGGCGGCAATAGCTCCGAACTGTCCACTTGAGGCGAGCAGTACTTGGTCGCCAGCACAGAGTTTGGCTGGGGAAGTGAAGGAGACACATGAGAGTTTGCTGCCGTTTGCCCATGGTGGGAGTGGAGGAGCTGCGTTTGCATATTGGGAGGAAGCTAGCAGGATGGCTGCTAAGAAGGTGGATGCGAGCATAGTTTCTAATGATCCTACGTGTTGAAGTAAGCTTTTTTTGTCGTGTGGAAAGCTCTTAATGCACACCTGAAAACAGCTGTGCCGACACACCTTTCCCGAATTGTCCTCGATTCTAAAGCGTGACACGCATCAATGAATGGCCCAGAGATTCTCCAGCAATATTAAACTCTGATGGTTGCGAGCAAGAAAACGCGACTGCAAGATTGGCTGGAATGACGTCTGTATCTCGCACCCAACACCACATACTCCAATAGGAACACATTTCGTAACTAAATCCCTGACCTCTCACATGACAAAAGTGAAAGCTGGAGCCCTCTTTTCTGTACTCCAAGCTCGATTGACTTCCAAAACTCAACAGTGCGAGATGAGTGTGTTTATCACAGAAAAGTTAGATAATGCATCGTACAAGCTGAAAAAAACGGCATCGACAGAGTTGCGAATGCAAACAGCAATTTCAATGCAACCAAATCACTAATGACCAGTTGTTGGTTGATTGATGACTGGGGTGTGATTGAGATTCGATAAACGGTGCACGACTGGGCGTGATGGATTGTACTTGGTGTCCAGCACAGGGTTTGGCTGAATTGATGAAAGATGCGTCCATGAAGGGTGTGTGCCATTGGTGCGAGGCCGGGTAGTGGATGAGGAACATCTTCAAAGTGTTTTCATAAACACCTGAAAAGGCCTGAGAAACTTTCAGCCACGTTCAATAAAATAGTGACTTAGAGAGAATATCGTTATCTCCCAAAAGAAAAGACTTCAGCAAAATCACAGATCTGAGGGGCAAAAAAATGTGACTCCGTGGAATAATAGCCAACCCTTCATGGCCCATCTGCGAGTACTTACTCAAATTGCCAAATGAGGCCTGTCTTCAAACAAACAAACAATACCTCACTTGAATCGGTACAAGGTTACTTGAAACCACCTGAATCCCACGCAAAGATGTGTCTATATAACAAGAGGCTGTACAAGATGCATCATACAAGCTTAAAGAAGCGTATCGGCAGAGTTTTGAATGTAAGCAAGACCAACGTCATCAGTTCGCTAATGACTAGTTGTTGATTAGTGTCAGGGGCTTGAGATTCGATAAAGGATGCGAGACCAGGTGCTACGGACGGCGATGTATAAATCATTGATTGGAGTTGTGCGCTAGAGAAAACATGTCAGGCTGCTTGAGATGTGCGAGAGAAAAAAACTTGAAGCGAATACCCTATAGGTTGATGTCCCAACTTTGCAAACACAGCAGATACCAGATACGATACTCTAGCGTATTTAGTTACCACATCACGACTCGTATCATCCATTGTCGTATTTGATAGCAAATTTAGAAACCCATGGCCCAGTTGACTAGACATGAGCGATACTTGACTTCCAAATGATGCTTCTTCGAGTTGCGGAAGAGTTGAAGTAGGACCATTCCAGCTCAGTATTGATATGAGTAACTCGTCCAATTTCATGATTTGTTTGAGTATCGATGTTTGGAATTTGTTTGATGGGAGAGCCTACACGACAAAGAAACACGACCGATGAGAACAAAGCAAACTCTAAATTTGCTGAACATCACTTACATCAAGATACAACAATGAGTCCGCCAATTCATTCACACTGTCATACACATTTGCAACAGTCATCATCTCCCTCTTTATCCCACACCGACACAGACAGCACAGACATTCCAGCCACATGTACGTAGTACTCGACACATGCGATGCCTTCACTCGCGTCAGTAAATCCAGAGCAACCTGATACCAGCCATGTCTAACAAGCTCCACAGCAAGCCCATATAAAACCCACGCGCCATGTGGACTTTTACCAATCGACTGAATGAAGGAAGCATAGAGTGGGTTTCGTGATGATTCAGCATCTGGGAATATCAGCACGAGTGATTGTAGTGCTGATGACGATAGTGTTGAGAATTGCGATTGTGGGATTGTTGACAAGACATCGTTGAATGTGATTTGTGTTGAGAGGCTCATTAGTGTTGGTAATATGGTCTTCCATAGAAGGCGTTGGGTTTTGGTGCTGATGTGCTCTAAATAAGGGCTGTAAATACATCGAGTTGTATATACTGAGCTGTAAATACATCGAGTTGTATATACTGATCTGACCAAACTGCTTTTACCATCGAGTACCAAAGCTGTTTCTAGCAAAGGTTGCGTAACCGAGTATGAATAACATGATGGTACATTCAACAGCATTTTTAAACTGTTGAGGAAAGTCCAACTCTGGTAAAAATGTTTGAACAAGTTTAGAGGGTGAAAAAAACGACGTCTAAAACAAGGCGGATGGAAGTACCTGAGTGGACGTCTTGGCAACTGGCAATGCAATTAGCACAGCATTAACTGTTTGAACTAGAGGTTAAACGGGGTGAGCGAAAACGAAGACACTCAGATATCGAAACAATTATTTTCATACCATAATAAACCAGATACTGTTGCATGGCATGTTGACCAACCCATCTGACAAGTAAAGACACCAGTCCGCAAGCAGGCAAACAAGCTTTATATCCACGCATAGCATAATCATCAGCCCTGAAATGGCTATGCAGGGATTGTTGGACGACAAACATCAGCAGGGTTGAGTTCCAGGACAGGATTTTGTATAGAATCGTCAAGATCATGTACTTGATTCGATCATCTTGTTCGTGTGTTGAGAGGTTTAGAAGAAACTAGCATCAATGTAAGTATGAAGATGGTTTCTTTGCTTGTAAGCAACTCATACCAAAATTTGCAAACATACCACAATCTGCAAGTTTGTAAAACTCGTATAATCACGAGACATCAATTTCAAGTCATAAAGTGAAGATATTTTGATGCTGGGATCCATGGTAGATGCTGCTCTCGTGAGCAAAAAATCGACCTATTCCCAAGCTATCAATAATTGCAACGACTTTAGTAACTTTTGCACTTCTTACGTGTTGACTAGCCGACATTGGAAATCGTAAAGCCATTGATGTCAATGTTCGAGAGACAATAATGCTGTCTGCAGTACCGGCATTTCGTTTCAGTAAATCTTGACAAAGGGCTTGAGCCTATGATTTGAACGTGTTGGTTTCAAGTCAAGACAAGATAAAAGTTCCGCATTGTAATGCCTTTTGCTCAGTCTCGAAATCCAACTGAATATTGGCAAAAAATTGTAATAGCTTTTGGCTGGTAGGTGTACCTGGTGAAGCTGACATGGTGAAAAAAAAAAGGCCGTGAATGGTCGAGCGTTCATGGTGTATGATGGTACAACTGTTCACCTACCAGCAATCAAAGCATACACCTTATCGCATAGTCGTAACGCGAATTGACGTGATTCTGAAGCGACAGCAATGGTAGCTCCAATGGCAGCATCCTTTTCCAATTCATTGGGAGAATCCAGTCCTTGTCGAATGCTGAAAGAAGAGGATTACGAGAATCGGAAGATGAGATGAATCAATTCATTTCAGATGCTTACAGATGATGGATTTCCAAACGTTCTTTGAGTAATGGAGCTATGTAGGATAGCAATCTATCAAAACGTGTGAAGTATTGTAAAGCACCACTCTCCCACAAAAAAATCAAAGGAAAGCTTGTATGCACCTGAAGCTCTGTGCCCTTGCAATATGATCGTTTGAATGCAAGACTTGGACGACGAATTTCAATACTTTGGGCAGATCAGTTGAAATCACGTCTGTTTCCTTCCATTTGATGCTTCCAACAACCTGCAATCAAGATGTTATCACACCGAGTAAACGGGGGCCATGTCCCAGTAGATGATTTAATATAGCATACATCCAATATAGCAGTCCTATCCTCACTATATGGCCAAACACGTTATTAAAGTTGAGAACTTGTACAACGATTCCAGCTTTATTACTCCTTGTGCCAGAGATTGCAGAGGGATTGCAGCCAGTCTGACTTTGATAGTGAGCTCTTGGAGAGTATGTTCAGATACTGGTTGACCGTTGCTCCAAGTACGGCGCTCGTCATTGTTGGGACATTTGCAAAAACATGCACACAAGTTGTAACAAAGACCAGGAAGAATAGAGAGCTGATCCTACAACACAGTACATGTGCCTACATGCAGATTAGAATATGATTCGCCCATCGATGTTGTGCGCAGCAAGTATGAATATCAAAACAAACATGGCGCGCGTCACCTTTTTTCATACACCTGCCAAGGTGTGTTTTCATTAATCAATCCACATCCCCTTACACACCATACACACACAGGTTACATAGTAGTACTACTAGTTGCTCTTGAAGACTACCTACATCAAGCAGCTGTACTACCGCCTGTATCAACGGAACGATGAGGGATCTATTCAAATTAACACTGTTGGTGATTGCCACTGCCGCTATTGTCTCCACTGATGCAAGATCTCCCCGTATAAAGTGAGTTACATTCTCCATTCATTTAATTCTGCTTACATGACTCTAATGTACTCTTGAACGGCGATCGCATAACTGTACTATCTTGCTTTTCTCATTCTTCATTCATTTCTAGAAAACGGCAAACTACTTGTGTCAACACCCTCACGGGAACTGGCGCCATTGATACTTTTTGTGCAAACTTCCAGCTGGCTTGTCAGTTCACTGTATGCTTTACCGCCGGGTCCTTTGTCGTTGAAAGCAACAATGTAAGTTGATTGTACAAGACAAATGGGCGCGGGTTTTTTTTGAGAGTTTCATATGCATAACTGAAGACTTACAAAATGTAAACTAACATTACTCTACTCTCTCAACTAGTGTGCTGCAGACCCCAATGCTGCTCTAGGAGTCGACATTGCCTGTGTTTGTAACAACCAGAACGTCACTGATGCTGCTCTGCAAAGCGCATTGACAGCCAACGGTATTACTATATGTGCCGCTGGTACACCATCCCCAGCTGCCATCAGTCCGGATCCAAGTGTGGCCGCCTCTCCAGACGTAATGGTCTCGCCAACAATCATGATTTCTCCAACAATCATGGTCTCACCCACAATCATGGCCTCGGCTGGCATCTTGGTCTCACCATCTCCCATGGAATCTGCAGCTGTAGTGACCGTCTCGCCCACCGTTGCTGTCCTAGCTTCTAGCGGCCCATCAATGACTTCAATCATGCCCGCTGTTACATCTCCTGTCGTAATCATGATATCACCTGTTGTAACCGCAACACCGGTCCCGTCTTCAGAAGTCATGCCTTCTCCTTCTACTATGTGGGAATGTATGCCAACCCCAACAGCTACTCCAATTTGTGTGCCAATCACTACCTACACAACAACAATCAGTATAGAAGCTTCGTTTGTACCAACTCCAGGCAAGTGATTCTATTGGCTGACCTTAGTTTGAGATGTTTTTCGCTATTCGCCATACAACCTAGCAAACATTTGTCTGAAAACTTTGCATTGACACAATTTCCATCCCTCTCTAGTCTATATTCCTGAAAGTCTTTTAGGTACTCCAACAGCAACCCCAACAGCAACACCTACTGCAACTGCCGTATACAGTGTGATGATGAGCCCAGCCCCATCTGCTGATCCTAGTGCAACCACGATGGCAGCAACAGTCGAACCATCTGCAACAGTTGCATTTTCAATGACCCCCGTCTCAAGTCCCCAAATGACTGCAACTACCGAATCTATGGCTGAAGCCGCAAGTAGCCCTACTGTAGTCGCATCTGCAGACAATGTAGTAATGTCATCACCCGCTGCACCAACAAGTCCAGCAATGGACATTGTCCCAACAAGTTCAGCAATCGACATGGTACCATCAATGACTGTAATGCCACCCGCCCAGACAGCATCAAGTCCAGCAGCCACAACAACGGATTTTTGCAGTGAGGCGTCTTCATCCTCGTGGAGTGCTAATTGCGTCTCGCAATCAGCGGTGATGACGTCTCTTGAACAAGTACCAAGCTCCACGCCCTCCTCTGACATGCTGTCATCTGCTGCACCAGCGCAAGAATCAGGAATTCAAGAATCTCCAAATACTGATGGACTGGCTTCTCCCACTCCAGCAATGACTACAATCCCGGTACTCTCTCCTACTATCGACTCAACAACCGCCACCCCAACGGAAAACGCTGGTGCTGCGCTACCAACGGCAGTTACACCTACAAGTGGAAATAGCCAAATGCCGGCTCCAAGCCCTCAAACATCGCCAGTTGACATCCTAAGTGGTTGCGGTATATTACCTATGGATCCAAACCCTACTTCGTTGACTGTTAATTTACTCGGTGGTATAGAAGGCATGAATGGAACAGGAACCGTCACGCTTGTAAACAGTACCTTGCTGGATATTCACCCTGATGTCAAACGTGTAAATGGTGGTAGCTACTGGACTAGTGAATTCAAGGCTGGTGGATTGTGTGCTGATCTCAGCAATTGTGAGCATTTCTTTTTTTGTTCCATTGTTGCTAGTCACTATGAATACTCACACCTCCATCATCGACTCGTCGTTTTAGACACCTACATCACATTCACATACAAGACCACAGCCAACAAACCCTGGCCCTTCCGTATTGGTCTCACCTTCAACGCCAACGACACCACCTGCTCATCACAATCACCAAACGAAACAGTCACCGTAGCAGCTGCCAAATACTCGACCTCAAACTCGTCCACCGGCTCAGTGACAGTCAACATCCCCATCCACAAAATAATACCAAAAAGCAAGTCAAGTCTGCTATCTCGTGCAAGAGGAATTATTATTACAAGATTCAACCCACAAGTCAAGACCGATTTCCTGATCTCTGGTCTGGGGCTCGCAAGTTGTGGTGCTGCTGTTACTAATAGTACGTTTGGATGTGCACCGAATATTCTGGATGGAAGTCCATGTGATCCTGCGATTCTGGCTTCGACGTGCTCGGGTGCTAATTTTGTGACATGTACTCAAGGTAAGACTTGTTGAAGTGCGCCTTTTTTGGGTCGACTTTGGTGCAAAAAAAGCGAGGCTAACATCTTCATTAAAGTTGGAACACTGGCTGATGGCACTATTCAATACGCATGGTCTACCCAAATGTGTGCAGCAGGGTCTACGTGCCGTATACTCGACACATCAGGAGCATTCGTCTGTGACACCAACGGTCCTTGCTCCAAGTCAAGCATGGTGTCCTTGCCATAAGATGCTAAACTTATCGCCAAGTCTGTAAAAGAACGTTTTTGTTGTATAGTATGAGGGTTATTGGGTGTTTTCTCAGTGTAAAAAGTCGTATATATTCTAAAGTGTTTTCAAATCATGTTACAAAAGCTGTTAGAGGAAAGTTTATCACACTACACAAAACCATTGCAGTAAAAATATATTTATCAATCACGTTTAATCGAAGTGTCTTGTGTTTATAACAGATGTTGAGCCTGCTGTTGTGCTGCAAGCTTTAGTTGCCTGCGGCAGTCACAATACTGTGGCCTCAGTGGATGCATACTACCTCACTTTCAAAGACCTTAAGACTCGTCTTGGATTACAGAGATGCTTAATTGAACCGTTTTCTTTGGAGCTGGTTGAGTTTGCGTAATTTAAACGATTTAGTCAATGTTGGGTCATGACTTGACGTCTTACTGGGGAAGGTGAACTCATTATATTTTAATGCATACGACCAAGCATAATTCCGAGTATCTCTACTATCGTGAAAGGTTGCAGCTCTCCGAAATTCGTTAACAAGTCTCTTGGCTTGAGCAAGTTAAGAGTTTCAACGCTTCCGATGCTAGACAAGTCAAAAGCAGGTTTCAACACAACCAAAGACAAAGAAAAGCAGTGATTTAAACTCGATATGTACTGTGTATTGTTATGTTTGAAATACTGGTCTACTCTGTTGTTGTTGTTTTAAAAGGACTGGCAAAGTTTTTACATGATTTGAAGGAAAAAACTGATACTGTTTTGGTTATTGGAAAAAGAACATTTGTGTGTTTGACCTTGACGACCTTGTCTAACCTGCTACTCAACCCTCATACTCATACTGAACCACCACCACCCATCACCACCAAGAAGAAGACATTACTATTACGATAGACCCGTATTACCCAGTCACCACAACCATTAGCCATCCTTAAATATAATCTAAATCGAGTCCTTGATACCGAATCCTTCTATCTATACCACAACTTGAGGAGGAAGCGCCAAAATAACGGTGATTGCTGCATTAGCGGCTCCTATAGATATGGTGCCGGTTGGCACATACGTGGGCGTAGGCACATATGTCATGGTCGGTGTAAACGTCATTGTTGGTGTAAATGTTGGGGTTATGGTATGGCTTGTAGTAGTAGTGGCTCGACTGGTGACTGTTCCTGTTCCACTGGCACTTGGAGTAGACGCACTACTCGTGATTCTTGATACACTAGCCGTGGTAGCGACACTTGCTGCTGTTCCACTAGCACTTGGAGTAGTTGTGCTTCCGACAATACTTGATCCACTAGCCATGGTACTGATAGCACTTGGACCGACACTTGAGATAGTACTATGACTGACACTTGATGCGCTAGCAATAACACTAGCAGTAGTTGTTGTGATTGTGTTGACGGTATTGACCTTGCTTGTAGTAACAGCCAAAGATGATTGGAAAACAGACGGAGAAGCAAATGGTGTTGGGGTAGCAGTCCAGGGGTGTTCAGTCCATGGGTTCCAAATCGGAGTTGGCGTAAAGAATGTTAATGGAGTTGTGAACTGTCTTGCTACGGATGATAATAAAGCTGCTGTCGTTTCACTTGTACTAGTAGCAGATGGTACTGGAGACATTGGCAAGACGGTTGATGAAGCCAACGATGGTGATGCTGTTGATGATGGCAGACTAGATTCGAATACAGACGGACCACTAGACGGTGACAGCGGAGATGGCAGCGGGGTAGGTGATACCATGGCAACCGAAGCAGCTGGACTTGAGACCGCTGGACTTGTAGGCTGCAAATCAGGTGCAACTGTCGTTCCCATAGCTGTTGGAGTGACAACCGGTGGAGTGGCAACCATATCTGTTGGCATTCCCGTTGGAGTGGCTACTACTTGAGTGGGTGTCGGTTGCGGTGCGACGACTTGGGCAACGGGTGCACATAGTGTGATGCCTTGATCGGTTATGGCATTGTTCATTGCTTGTACGGTATAGTCCATGATGACGCCAGTTACTGTGTCTGTGGAGTTGTCGCATATGCATGAAGCTGCGATTCCGAGGGTCGTTGCTGTGTCTTGTACACACTGCGAGGAATGAGTAAGGGAGAGGTGAGCACATGAAGTGAGTAAATCATAACCAACAGGACAAGAACAAAAAGTTGAGCTTTACTGTCAAACAATGAACGTATCATTGAATCCTTTCGAATGTCAGAACTACGCAGATCTATCCAACTCACCGATAAGGCATCTTGGTTTTGAAACCCATTCACAAAACTAGAGTAAAAGAGAGGCGGCATTAGCAAAAGATAAGAATTACTGTGTTGACTATGCATCAAAGAGCTAGTCACTCCTTTAAATGCAAGTAAAGCCCTCCCAAAAGATGTAACTTGCAAAAAGAACTCACCAAAAGTCCAATTCACACAATGTAAAAAAGTCGGCACAGACAGCCTCGACTGTATTGACGTCGGGAATATTAGGCTGGCAAGCTCGCCTAAGTACAAGATGATGCGATATTAGTGTAAACGGTCTTCCCGCGAAAAAATTAAAACCACGACCAGAAGTGTTGTTGGCTTGTGATGCGTGAGACAAAGGTATGAATTTGTCAAAGGTAACCTTATGTACTTGCACAATTCCATCTTTCACAACTGCATAGGGTCGAATATATCACGTACCGTAAGTTGGCAGGCAATGCATCGATGGTCGTCAAACCCATCACGACGAAAAATGCAATTACTACTTGTTTCTGCATGCTTTTCTTGATTTAAAAGGACGTATGCGAGATGATGTAAGGATGAACAGCAAGTACGTTCTTGTCTTTGGTCTTGATCTTGCTTCTTCACGGTTGTAATGGGGTGATAATGTTGCAGAAAGTGTTTGGTGGGAAAAAAGTGGAGTTTGAAAATTATGAAGCAGGCCTGGCGCGAAAAGACATTCCTTGTTTTTCTCAAAACAAAAACGAGCGTCCGATAGACGGTCCCCCTCGCTTGTGCCTGTTTCTGCAATGCTGGACGTGATGATGGTGCAAATTTAGTGCAAATGCTGTCGACGATAGATCCAAACTGATCTGATCAACTTGTAATCGCAAATACAACAGTTCTTGCCAATTCAACGATAGATTCAATCAAATGTACTGTAAGATGACTCATTTTTACGTGTTAGAGATGTGAATATATTTTCATTTTAATTTCTCGCGTAGGTAACTGTTTCTACCGTTCTGTATGCTGAACCTTCGCAAGGCCTCTGCGAGCAATGCAATTAGCACGTCCATCAAAGGTTGAAGCCCATGGTTCTGTTTTAGCTATAGCCACGCCTAAAGTTCGAGCGAAACATCCTCGACCCTCCTCCTCTCATCATCAGCAATTTTGGATACTGTCTCCAGCTTCATCATCCGCCAACTAGATCCAGAGTCTCAGTTTTCGAAAACTGCAACAGAAAACTTCTCAACCAAAAGCTACATTTTGTCAGGCAGTTCCACAAATATGCTCAAACCAAGTCCAGACATCAAGCCTTTTGGGTTGAAGATTTAGCAAGATGCTGACAGTCTCTATGCCGGTCGATGAGTGGATTTGATCCGGAATCTATTTCCAGCGACATAAAAGATCATCATCAATATCAGGCAGATTGAGCAAAAGACAGTGAAGAACCGATTGAATAGCTTACAAGAGTTAAGACCTCTGCATTTTCCACACAGACTAAATACATCCACTCCAGCCATCGTCATGTAAGTGTAACTGAATATGCCGAAATAAAATTCGATCAACCACGAAAATCTCTTGTTCGAGTCCATATTCTCGGAACTGGTTTGAACTTGGGCAACCTTGCTTGACAACAGACCCGATAAAGCCAACCCCGCTATGATTGTGTAGATTGCGATTTGAGTAATCAAATTGGCGGAGCAAACGACAATTGAAAACTTGGAAAACGAGCAAATCTGGCAAGACACATATAGACTGATAATTGCTAAGATTTGGCGCACAATCCACCAAGTATGAATTCACCAGTAACTACCACAACCCACAAGTCAATCTTCAGGTGAAAATCCAATAAAGTACTCTTTACAAGCGTCACCTACCTGTACTTGTGCCATACCACCAACTAATTTAACAGACAAGCAAGTTTCGGATTCGATGACAATATGTGAGTCAGTTCCGTTTATATCCACGACATAAATCCAACTGCAAAGAGCCTAATTGATCAACTCTCATTACAACCCACATGAGCAAAAGAACCTGGAAAAGAAAGCAGTCAAATACCTCCCGGTTTCGGAAGATCAGCACATAATCTACTAGGTCTGAAGATCCGCATCATTCACACAGCTTCACCTACGAAGTTCAGTCAACAGAAACACGAACATTTCTGTTTCTCTCGTCCTTGTCGTTGGTCGTTGTTCGACTTGGGCGACTTGCTTCAAAAGTGACGCAACTGGCTTGAAAAGTGACCAAGAAAAGGGCATCACAAGATAGTATCAACATGAAATTCAATAATATTCGTCCTTTACATACCGACCGCCTAATGTTTTTCAATGTACTCGAATGTCGTCGTTGACGTCCAAGCTTCCCAGGCAACCAAATATCACGTCCACCTCCTATCAAACACGGAGGAGAGAGTGCGTCAACCACTTGTACATATAAAAACGTTTACAAATCCCATCGTGATCTCCATCTAAAACAACATTCATCCTTGCACCGAACATCACAAAAACACAACCAAATGCCAGACAAGAAACCTCCCAAAAAGCACAAACAACCCCCATCACCCTACGCCTCATACATATACGCACTCCCAATCCTAATCCTCGCCATCCTCATCACATACATACCACGAACGTGGCTGCAACTAAACCCAGCCGAATCACACACATCAGAACCCCCAACAGGAATTGATTTCGCAGTATTTGGAGGGACTGTAAGACTATAAAATTACCTTAAAAGTCACAATTCGTCTTGCAACAACCCGTTTCGCTTCATTTTGTACAAACATTGCATTAAGATCTAACACCATTTAATTGCAATAGGGCAGACAAGGCTCCTCCCTCATAACCCACCTCACACGCCACCGCTCCATCCCACCATCACGAATCCACACCTCATCACGCTCAAACACATCCCTCACCGCCGTCCATCTCTTAAAACACGGAATCAACCTCATCCAAGGCCCCTCCAACGACCTCACATTCCGCGCCATCCTCTCCCCATGCGACGCTGCCTTCGCACTCACATACTCCACACCGGACGAACGCAACATAGGCTTCACACTCGCACGCTCTCTAACCTTCCACCCACCATCAACCCTCGTGCTGTCGTCTGGCAGGCGAACGGGAGTACCGATGCTGGACGTTAAAGCCGATATACAGGACTACATACATCAAGTTATACCTGCTGTTGTAGTATGCAGGGTGTATCTGACGACATCCTTCTTTTACGAGAATCTGGTGCTGAAGGATGGGGTGCTACGTGTCAGTGTACGTGGTGCCGTGTATACGTTTAAGGGGATGCTGCCGCCGGGTTTGCGGATTCCGATGGTGGCGGCGAGTGATGTTGGACGTGTGGGTGCGGATGTTATGGTTGAGAATGATGGGGTGAGAACGTGGTGTGGTAGACAAGAACACATACCACAGTTTAGGGTCCCGTTGCATCGTGAAGGGCAGCAGGAGACTAGTGATGGACGTGTGCCGGTCGCTTATGAGATCCCGCTTGTAGGGGCCCATGTAACAGCGACGGAGTTTGTACAGAGTTTTGGACGGCACGGTGGTGTGGAGGCCGTGTATGAGCAGGTTGATATGGCGGCGGTTGGGATACCGAAGGAGGACGTGGAGAGGATTCGGATCATGTACAAGGTATTTGTCAGCTGTATTTTAGCAGGGGGTTTTCGCCAGCTCGTCATCTAACTCGACTCGTGTTTACCTACAGTGGTTTGAAACACCAGAAGCTCAAAAATCATATCGAAAATCGACACTACAGGTATTTGATGCTAGCCTTGTGCGTGATTTGGATACGTGGATGGTGGAAGAGGGTGTGGCGTGGATTAAAGAGTTGGTTTTGAATATGGGACAACAGTAGAACAATACAATAACATAGATTGTAAAAACATGTACAATAATATCATAGAGAATGTGCATAATAATAGCATCTACATGTATTATATAACCATGCGTGTGCAAACGAGTCCGATAACTACAAAGGTTTACAACAAAAGCAAAAAACAGCCTGTATTCTGGACGTGTATGTATCTCATTACGTCTCACTCATCGTCCATATCAACATCAGAAAGACCCGATGATTCACTTGACGAATCCGAATCCGACTCATCAACATGGTTGTGACTAATGGTTTTACTATGGGCTGTCGCTTCATCAGCCACATCCACATCTATGGCCCGAGCCTGAGTATCAACCACATCAGTAACCTGAGCCACATCGGTACCCTGAGTCTGAGTATCCATAGCCAGAGTATCAGCAACTGGTTGCTCACTACCACCAGTAACTTCAGCTTGAGTATCAACAACCGGTTGAGCATTGCCACCACCACCAACGGCCTGTACTACTTCTTCTCCACCTCCTCTCTCCTCTTTTTTTACAGGAACTGGCTGCTGCGGCAATGGAGACATCTTTTCCTTCTCTTCTTTCTCACCTTCAGGCAAAAGCTGTCGAATCCTTCTCAACGGCGGTGAAGTGGCAGACATTGGACTATTCCTTCCTCCTCGTTTTGCTGATCCACCTCTACTATTGCTGCCACTACTGCTAGGACGTCTCGTATCAAGTGGTGGCAGCTGACGTACAGCGTCAAGAGGCACTACTTTGCCAGCAGCCAAGGACCTCGTGACTCTTCTTATAGGCCCTTCGTCATCCTCATCAGAAGACACTTCGGATAGATCTGACGAGTCTGTTGTGTCAACGTCCATATCATCGTCACCGTTATTATCATTACTATTATTATTATAGTTTGGTTCACCACCTTCAGGCAAGAGCGTTCGAATACCTTTTGGTGACGTGATTGCCGTATTACTGCCACCGCTACTTGATGCTTTAGGTGGTGATGCTAACGAATTACCACTGCTACCTTCACCAGCAGCTTCTCGTCTTCGTTGAGCAAGTAATTCTTTTAGCGTGTCTACGTTTATGATTTCAGAGAAAGATTTATCAGCGTCTTGTTCTTCTTTCACTCCTTTCTCTCCCTCTGGTTCATCATCATCCTCATCACCAGAACTACTCTCCACATCACTATCTTCAATATCAGTCAATGATGAGTTCGATATACCGTCCCAAGGCTGGAAGAGTTGTGAGGTCGCATCTTCTTCACCAATATTCTCGTTATTGTTACTATCATTCTTTTTAGTATCACTGCCACTAGCAGTCTTTTGTTTCTTCTTTGCTGGTTTCTTGACTGCAGCAGCAACTGACCCCTCCTCCTCCTCGTCATCAAGTATAACACGACTTCGTAACCGTCTTCCAGCCATGTTTGGCATGTACGGATGGGCAACTGGTTTGGCGTCTTTGACTACAGGTCTAGCTCGTTTGGGTCCACGAATAGGCACCGTGCTGCTATCTACCTGTTGTTCATCAGCTTCTTTTTCGGCTCTCGTTTTTGGAGCGGTTACCGGATGGAACGCTACAGGTGGTAGTGGTACAGGAGTAGATGGAGTAGTTGGTAGTTCATCTTCACTACTCTGGAGACGAAATCTTCTAGGTAGTTTGGTATGACGTTGTGGTCGTGGTCGTTCAAGTTTGTTTTCAGCTGCGGTCAAAGCAGCAGACACAGAAGCAGATTGTTGTTCTGTTGGTGTTGTTGCTGTACTTGAGCCCGAAGCATCTACAGATTCTATATTGATTCGTGGTTTGGTGGATAGGAATTGACCTGTTTTACTACGTGATACGTTCACTATAGGTGGTAGTGAGAGGTCGCTATTATTAGTTGCGTCATCTGTTGATGGCTTTGATGGCTTCTTGCCACTAGCGGTAGCAGGAGATGGTATTGGATTGCTACTAGTAGGCTTCTTGGGCATGACCTTCTTTTTCTGCTTCTTTGCGGCCCCGTCTTCTATTCCACCACCAATAGCAGGTGCCACTGTAGTGGAAGACTGTTGATCTATAGATGGTTTTAAATACAATATCTTTCCCTCTCCACCATCACTTTCCAATTCCATGTCATCAGCAGTTGACACGACACTTTCGCCTCTTTTCTTTCTAGCACTACTACCACCATCGACGACAGCATCTTTGTTTACGTTATGGAGCGCATTATTGAGGGTAGTGGCGAATCTATTCATGCGTGTGGTAGTAGGTTGGTGTGAGTGTTGTTGCGATGATGGTTTCTTTTCAGTAGGATCACGGTTATCGGACAAGTGGAGAGTGAGTGCGTCGCGTAGACCTTCTGATATGCGTCGTTTGGTTTCGTGCGAGGCTAGGAATTCGGTTGATATTATCTCTTGTTTGAGCTTTTGGTAGGCGTATGAGCTGTTGGGGAGGAGTAGAGTATGTGAGTCAAGTAAGACGATGAGATCAGAGCAATATGAGTGTAGATCTATGTGTCATCAAGCCTCCATCTTGTCAATACACGCAGCGTCAAGACACGCAGCTTCCAAATCTCAAATACAATTCACACGATGACCTACTTTTCAATGGCCGTAAGCATTCTAACAGATACGTTATCTTCTCTGTGATTAGTGCTACTATTTGCTATTCTGTCGATGGTTGTCTTGCACTCTGCGACAAAGATATCATGTGAAGCAGATGTCGACCATTTTTGGAAGAAATCGTGTCGAATGGTATCAAAGAGACCCATCTTCTTGGCCCTTGAGAGGATGTCCTTTGATGTCGGTGCATGGCTTGCATTGGGATCGTCGTGAGTAGAGCCTGGTAATGGCGTTGATGAGGCTGCTTTAGGGCTTTCCATTATGCTGTGAAGGTTGAGTGAAGATGGACGTGATAGTAGAGTAAAGTCAAGTAGGGGAACGTAAGCTGATGGCATAAATACGCGTGAAATATATGATTTTATTATAATTGCTGTTTACAATGGAGGCCTACCGTGTCTTGGATGAGCTTAACACTCTTCTTCGTCAACTCAACAAAAAGCACATTCACGATGAGCGACTTTAACAGCAATAAGCGAGGCTACGATGATATGGAGGAGGCCACTCCCGAGAGCGTAGCTGCTCAAATACAAATGGTCCAATACATGGTCCAACAACAGCAGCAGCAACAACAACAACCAGTCCCAAAACGACCACGAATGATTCAGGACGAAGAAGACGACGATGACAACCACCAACAACACGACGACGATGAGCAAGACCACCAACTAAACCATCTGCTCAATAATAATACCAATAATACCGACACTCTACAACAACAACAGCAACATTTACAACAGGACGATGATGCTCAACAGATGCAACAAGTAACCATGATCAACCGTCCAAATTATAAACTCAAATGGACTCTGGAGGGCCACAAGAAATCTGTATCAAGTGTCAAGTTCTCTCCTGACGGAAAGTGGTTGGCTACTGCTTGTAAGTGCTTTAGGGGTTTGAGGAAAAAAAAAACACCTACTAGATCCATAGATTGATAACCAACACGCTTGATCGCTTTGTATTCTCATCTACTAACGCTGTATTCTCACATAGCTGCCGACAAGACAATCAAACTATGGAATGCTCTGGACGGAAGGCTGGAGCAAACTCTGACAGGTCACACTCAGGGTATATCTGATGTAGCCTGGTCTTCCGACTCCCAGCACATGTGCTCGGCCTCTGACGACAAGACAGTCAGGCTATGGAATGTCGGCGCTGTGAGCTCAGTGGTTGTTGCTATATGTATTGTCGACCGCTTGTTTGGTATGTTGACACCCAATACCTCATTTTTGTAGAAGGACTCGGTCAAAACATTAAGAGGACATACCAATTACGTCTTCTGTGTCAACTACAACCCACAATCAAATCTCATCGTGTCGGGCTCCTTTGATGAGACTGTGAGGATATGGGATGTGAGGAAAGGTATGTATATATTGAGTTCAGGGAACAAATCGTTGAGCTTAGTAACGAATCGAGTCAGGCTATTCCTTTTTTTGTTCTTGGTCTTGTTTTCTTAAACACGTTCTTAAATAGGAAAATGTCTAAAAGTACTACCAGCACATTCAGATCCAGTGTCTGCTGTGTGTTTCAATCGAGATGGAACACTGATTGTGTCGTCAAGTTATGATGGACTGATGTAAGTTATTAAGAGGGTAACAGAGTAGCAGTCGCACTATTGACCGATTCCCATTTATGGTTGTTTTTGCTTCTGATACACAACTTATTTTGTCTTCATTAGACGTATTTGGGATACAGCAACAGGGCAATGTCTAAAGACATTAATTGATGATGACAATCCGCCGGTGTAAGTATGACAATGGGAGGCGAAAAAATCAATTGATCAGCTTCAAGGTTTCCAATCCTTTCCAGACTCTGCGGTCTCCACCACTCCAAATCATGCCATCTTTTCCGCCAGACAGCTCACCCAACATTTCACCCTATACAGATCATTCGTCAAATTCTCACCAAACGGAAAATACATTCTCGCATCCACACTCGACAACACGTTACGACTATGGTCGTACTCTACAGGCAAATGCCTCAAGACCTACATCGGCCACTCAAATTCCAAATATTGTGTCTTTTCATCGTTTAGTGTTACGGGTGGTAAATGGATTGTGAGTGGGAGTGAAGACTCGATGATTTATATATGGAATTTGCAGAGTAAGGAGATTGTGCAGAGGCTTCCTGGGCATAAAGGTATGTATACGTATTCATTTTCTTCTTTTTCAGTGTGAAATTGGAGGATTTGCATGATGGGGTGAAAGCAAGAGGATCCTTGATGAGGATGGGCTTAATCCAAAGTTGCGGGGTTTTTGCTATTTGAGTTTGACAGAGACAGAGAGGGATGTTTTATAGACGGCATCGCATGCCCAATAAAAACGGAAACTGGTTCAATGCATTCAACACAATTACTAACATATTTTCCTGCCTTTAGATACGGTCTTGTCTGTAGCATGTCATCCAACCATCAACATGATTGCATCAGGAGCTATTGATGCAGACAAGACAGTCAAAGTTTGGGTCGACGACTCTGGCAATTGAGAGTTACAGTAGGGACAGTCTTTTGGTGGTTTTGCTAGTTACTAGACACGCAACACCCGCCTTTTACACATATTTCACACACACATACAGCACACACCTTTTGTTCAAATAATAAAGTAGAGATTTTTATGGTATATTTTGGGTCTTATTTTGCCCTGGTGGTGCTGTACCTGTCAATTCGAGAATACTGATTTATATTGATGAGTTATGATGGACGAATGTAAAGGTGTTGAGAGAAAAAGAGGTAGTGCATCAAATCACGTACCTCCCCGATTCGGGGGGGGGGGGGGGGGGTTTCGTTTCTGAAACTGTGGCTATTTTCTCACCATTGGACGTAGTTGGGACATAGAAACAGGATAGTGTCCAAAGTTGTTCATGGATGGTGACGATTCGCCCGTCAACGTTTGGGACTTTCAGAGGCGAAAAAAAGAGAGAACAATTCCTTTTTTCGGACTTGGGAACTTTTCCCCAACTTGCTGATTCCTGCCACACATGGGACATCGTCTCTTACCATATTTCTCACCCAACATCTGCTTCAGTTTAGATAATTAGTCAATTTGTCACTTAACGGAAAAACGAAACACATTCTGAAAATCCACACTCGGCAAATACATTATGACTCCGGCCGTGCTCTACAGACAAATAAGCATCAAGACTCATTATGAGAAGCCACGTAAATTGTGGAAAATTGTGGGGTTTCCATCTATTTAGTTTATTACACAATACAGCACATAATACACCACAATACAGCACAATACAATATTCCACCTTTCACAAGCAACATCGCACCACCAAACTTGTTCAAGTAGTAACAAAGGAGAGAGATTGTTTATGGCATATCTTGTCTCTTTATTGCTGCGTTGGGTTGTGAAAAAACAAAGGTATACGATATCAAACGATTTCTAACAAATACAGGCTCTAAAAGCCGAAAAACACACACACAAATATAAAAATGTCCACATCAACAATCTGCGAGACCGCCCCAAGTCCATTATTCATCATTCCTCATCACTATCAGCCTTTTCAGACAATTGCAAGACATAATCGAATTCTGCTTTGGAGACAGGTTGTACAGATAATCTGCCATACTTTAACAAGGCCATATTCTTCAACTCTTCACCATCATCTCGTTGTAGTCTTTTCAAGGGTATGAAGCGATCCAATTTGCGTACGAATTCAACGTCTACCATGTGCCATTTGGGATCTGAAGTGTGTGGACATGTCGTTATTTGTCGTTTATAGGCTTGTTTGTCTCCGAACTGACAAGACACCATTTCAAACAGCTGGATAATTACCTTCTTTGTTTGTCTTGGGATCAAAGTAAGGATGTGTTTCGTCCCATGCAGTGTAATCTGGGAACGAATTGCGTTCAGAGAGGAGCCACACAAAAAAAAGACAACATCGTGGTCGTCAATGACTTCATAATCAAATCTTTTTCGCTGTGATTGTAACACATACCTGGATAAGCTTCTTTAACAACTTTGCAGATACCAGCGACACCTGGTGGCTTGCAATTCGAGTGATAGAACAGGCACATGTCTCCGGTTCGCATTTCCATCATGATGTTTCGGGCAGCTATACATCGTAAACGTACATCAGTTTGATCAATGCGATCTCAAAGCCAGGTCAAATAAGGTTCCTACCATAGTTGCGAACACCCTCCCAAGGCGAAGTACCCTTTTCCTTCAAATCATCAATACTGCAAAGTAGGAAGTGTTAGCAACAGGAACAAAAAGCATGTCTACAAAGGTGTAGTCATAATCACCTGAATTTGACATCAATATCTTTAACAACTCTAGATTCTGGTTCAGCCTTGAGTAAAAAGTATCGAGTCTTGGTCTCATCTGGGTCATGTTGTGAGGAGATTGCTTTTGCTTGATTTTTCTTCTTTGCTGGAACGGCTTCTTTGGGCTTCTTGGCTGGTGGACGGCCTGCCTTCTTCTAATCGCAAACAAAACCCTTCAGTGTTTGATGCAATATGATCAAATGTGCAATACTAATACATTACCTTCTTTGGTTGCTCTTCATCGCCCTCTTTGGGTTCCTCATCTTCACCAGTAACAGCACCTGATGGCTCTTCTTGTTCTTCAACAGCAGCTGAAGTCTCTACTGCAGACTCTCCTTCCTCTCCACCTTCAGGAGCAGCAGCATCACCTTCCACTACACCATCATCACCACCTTCTACTTCATCGTCTTCTTCACTGCCCGATTCAGAGGTACTGGCAATATCATCGTAAACGATAACCTGTGAATGAGAGTAAAAATGGAATGTTGGTTGATTTTAAGATCAATAAACACATCATCACGTCAATAATCGTAATGATGGTCAAAATAGAATACGATTTAACCATATTATCTTACTTTTCTCTCTCTTGTTGATTTCCTTGATGGAGTCAATGATGCGAGATCAGGTTCTTCCTTCTTTGATGATTTAGGCTTGCGGGTAGGTGGTTGCTTGACGTCAGAGTCGTCCGAGTCAAATACTTCTTCATCAGACTCGTCCTTCTTGCTTTTACGTTTGGGAGGCATTTGTTTAGTTCTGTTCTAGTTCTGTGTCATAGAATACAAGACAGTTAGATGGAAGGACTGCGAAATAGATGGATGGATTGATGCCTGATATTGCCAGGGGATGATCATGCTAGCTTCCCTTTTCTTACCTCTTGTCCTGATTTACTGGTCAATGTTTTTGGGCAAAAGGCAAAGTTTGATGTTTTGTTGTGATGGTATACATCGATCGATCAACATCATAGAAAAGCGTGAACGAAAGACCATATATCTATTGTATTTCGCGTTTATATCCGCATTCACCGTGAAATTTACTCTTAGGTGCGCTACAAGACGTGATTTTAAGGGATTCGTCAACGCATTTGAATCGTCTTTTACCCACTTTAATAAGTCATTGTCTCGCACCATAACAGCTCGCGAAACGTTCATTTTATTCCAAAGTAGTGGAAAACCCACGATCCAATTGTTGGGAGGAGCGTGGTCAACCAAACTGGAGACTGATGCGAAGCTTCTAACACCACTTTGACGATTTCCTACCTCGTGAACTCTCTTTGAGCTGAAGTTCAGCATATCCAGCAGAGAAAGAATGTTGTCATCACCAGTTACTCATAATCGACGAATCGTCCACAATGCCCAGCACGAAGACGACCACATGGAGAGCAAGACTCTCACAGAGGTGAGGAAAGCAATGGCGACCAAAATGGTGAACCCAGCATCTCTTTTTTCTCGCTCTTCGAGTTGTCGACTATTTTACTCTGCGTGTTGGCAGTTGACAACTTCACCGTCAGGTCCAGGCGACAGGACGGTAGTGATATGTGAAGCAACATGTCTTCAATAACGTACAAGCTGCTTTGATACGGAAGGCTGTCGTGTTCGAGGAGCATTGGCTCTCTTGGAGCAAAGGCGAAATGAGGCGACCACCTCGAGAAGCAACGCTACAAGCTTCTTGCAAACTCTATGCCCGACTAGCAACTGTCTTTCTCGCCATTCCCCAGCCAGAAATCGTGGACCCATTTTCTTCCTTCTTCTGAACTGACAGCAACCCTTGGGATGTATCTTGGACCTGTTGCATTTCTGATCTTTGACAAATGAAAGCAAGAATAATTTGCTAGATGTGGTGTTGCAAAAAGATGACACTGAATTCATTCCGTGGTAATTCCCTTACCGTAGTCAAATGTTGGTTTGCCAATTCCTGATGACTACACACAGCATACCATTGTAGTAGGAACTGAGGCGGAGTTCTGAGAGTAACTCGTGTTTGGATCCATGTTTACCATGCACGATACGGTTTCAACCGCTACAGAAAACCCACAATGAGAGGGCGGGTTTTACAATGGTACCATGTTCATCATTATTGGAAGGTTGGATAAAAATACAATGTACTTGGTTCATCGGGCTAATATAATGTTACGATAATGATGATGGCAGTGAATGCAAGCAAACGGAGGGCACTATAAGTTCAGTCCAACCTTAATCGATTTTACGTTGACTTCTTTTAACTTGAGCAGCATGTTCACGCTTAACGTCGTCCTGGATGCCTTTGATAAGGAATCTGTTCAAGAACATTCCTATTGATAACCACGCCTTAGTCTGCTGTCCACAAACATTCAACGTCTAAGACATACCAGCAAACGCCAACATCAAAAATCCATAAAACGACAGGAACCTCATGACCCCAATCCTACTAGCAGCAGCAAGCCACTCCAGACTTGCAGAATCCCACCTCCCATTAACTCCCAGATTATGAAGTACATGATAGATTATTCCATTTTCCACTATTTCCATTGCAGCGACCAAAAACACTAGATTTGTGATTCGAGGCCTCCATACAACATTCAGCATCTTGGCTTTAGATGTCAGATCCTCCATTATCATGTCCATTAGTGCGTATCCTGCTACGACGTAAAGCACAATGCTGTACCCCATATAAGGCATGTATTGAGTGATGTATAGGTTTAAGGTAGGTCCCATACTGTTCAATATGGAAAGTCCCTTCTCGCTACTGAATGCTACGGATGTCTGCAGTGGTTGAACAATCATTGGATCGAGTGATGCTTGAGCGATTTCGTCGGCCAAGAAGGCCATGCGGGATGTGAGACCTATGTAGCCTAGAGCAAACATGATTACGACTGTTTCTTGGTTGATTCCGAATATCTGGACCATCTTGGCTAGCTGTGGTCTGGTTTATATCTTGGGTGGTTGGTGTTGGAAGTGAACGAAAGAATAAAGAAAAAGCCAGACAGTAGCAGAAAATTTTCTTAAGCGATCGGCCACAGACAACGTCAATTCGAATAGTTTCATATCATCCACGTCTGTTCGACATGGCATCAGTGCTTGTTCGATAGCGGATAGAGTCATTCGGCTTCATCGCGTGATTTCAGACACAAGTTCGCATTTCGCAACCATCTGACTTTTACTTGATAATTATAATGATATTACTAGGATATTTGGGATATGATATAGGATGAATATTACAGACTATTAATTTTCTATAGTGGAATCGACGATTTTTTGAGTTTAGGCAGAAGGCTTCTCGACAGACTTTGCAATGTCTTCCAAACGACGACGTTTGGGTTCAGGTAATGGCAAAGTAGCAATGAACCCAAGAGCCATGAAGGCAGTAAACAACCAGAGGACGTTGTTGAATCCAATGTTGTCCTTGAATGGAGTGAAGACTTGGACACCGAGAATGGCACCTAGTTTACCGACACCAGCAGAGATACCATGGGCAGTAGAACGGTATCGGGTTGGGAAGATTTCTGCTGGGTACCTAGAAGTTGGAAAGGGTGGGGTCAACGATTTGGAAGGAAAAAAGGAAGGCTAAGTCGATGTCGAAGCATTTACAGATGCAAACGTACATGAAGGTGGTGGTGTTGGGTCCAAAGTTGAAGAAGAATTGGGCAATTCCGTACAACAAACAGAACAACCATGGGATGGCAGAGATGGGGTAGAAGCCTCCAGCCAAGACAGCCAAGATGATGGTCAACATTCCGAATCCGAGCAATTGGATTGGCTTACGTCCAATGATTTCACAAGTGAAGACTATTGGGGAACATGTAAAGCGTTAGAGCATTCTGTTAATTACGGAAACTCTGGCATTGAGGTCTTGTTACAGAGCTATAGCCTACCAGTGACGAAGTATCCGGGAACGGCACCCATGATGATAATTAAGAAGTTACCGAGAGCAGCGTTGAAGAATGACATGTAGACGTCGCCCTTTACGGCACCGTCTAGAAAGTAAAAATACGAAAGTGAGAACTTCTCATAACATGCTTAGTATGCTACCGTCAACTGATACTTACAGCCAATGAGGGCCAAGATAGATGAGGAGTTGATGGTCAAGCCGTAGTAAGCTACGTCCAAAGCGAACCAACAGAAGGCACAGCACGCTAATTCCAAGAAGTTACGGAAGTTCTTTGTGGGCGAGAAGAATTCACCGAAGCTGACGACGTGTTCTTCAATCTTTTCATCAGTGAGGACTACGTCTTCAGTGAATACAGTGTTGACACCCTTGAGAGACAAGACCTTGTTGACATCGGCTTCGGCTTTACCAGCATCACCCAAAACATCGACAGTGAACTAAACGGATAGAAGACAATTGGGAAGCGTTAGTAAGTCTCGAAAACAGATACAATTTGGAAGGACACAAAAAATGTTTGGAGGCAAAAATCACCACTTACACGAGGAGTTTCAGGGATGGTCAAACGGTAGTAGACGGCGATGGCTCCGGGGATAACACCGAAACCAAGGAGGATACGCCAGACGTAATCCAACATGTATTGATCGTTGTAGATAGAGTCCTTGAAACCAGCGAGAGTACACAAGGCAACAACACCACCAGTCAATTGGCCGAGACCTTGGTTGGCGAATACGGCGGCGATCATCTAATGGGACGACAGTTTAGAAGCCGATCTTCACTCGGCTCGAGCGACAGAAGTTGAAACTTACAGCACCACGGAACTTGACGTTGGAGAACTCGGATGAGATAACAGCAGAGACTGGGTAGTCACCACCAATACCAATACCCAAGAAGAATCGCCACATGCCCAATACGAAGAGGACACCGAAACCTCGGACAGCAGAAGCAGAAAAGGCAGAGGCGAAGCAAGAGAACATGATGATCATGAGTTCAACACCGTACATTCTCTTACGGCCGAGACGGTCACCGAGGTATCCGAATGATAGTTGACCAATGAAGTTACCCTATCGTTCAAGGTCAATCAGTTTTGGAAAACGAAACCGGTCCGCAAAGGCAGGAAACTTACCCAGTTGGTAATAGCCTTGAGTAAAGCATCAATGTTGGTAGCGGGCTTGACGGATGTTGAGCCGGGAACGTTGAAGTACACAGCGTATAAGATGTTTAAAGCTTGACCAATGACGAAGATATCGTAGGCATCGGTGAAGAAACCGGCACCAGCAACTAATATCATCTTCACGTGGAACCATGTGAAGTCTGAAAAAAAAAGTAAAAAAGTAAAAAAGCTTTAGTTTCGTGTTCCTGTTGAGTGGGTTTGCTTTAGGAGGAGGTGTTGACAAGAATGCTGCTGTGGAATGCCGCAGCAGTGAGAATGTAATAAAGTTTCATCTGGTGCATCTGATTGCATTCAAACTCCTGCTGTGCTCCACCAAAGCTCCAGCAAACACCACCAAACTTGAGCACATGCAGAAGACAAGATCATTACCAGCATTGTCCAAAGCTGTTGTAAACAAGAAAATACTTTAGTTTCATGGTGTTAGCTGAAAGTTCTATATGCGATGCGACTAATTACCGGCCAAGGCTTTCTCCCTTTTCTCTTCAGCGGCGCTGAGGACGACGGTATCAACTTTCTTCTCGTCAGACATCTTGTTACTTATAACACTGGATGCAATGTATGTGTTGTAAGTAGATGATTGTTGAAAGCAGCAACTTAGAGTCTCACAGGAAGGGGGCAAGTTGAAAATTCTTTTTTTGCAAGAAGAAGACAAAAGCATGCGCTAAAACGTTTTGGTGCTTGCAAGGTACTTTCAAGGGAGCAGAGCATGCATTTCGTTAAAGCCACCGAGAAATGCTTTAAACCCAAGGGCCAAGTGGCAAGGTTTGCGGGTGTAGCATAGGGACTTTAACACGTTTTGAAAACACGGTGTTCTATTGGCTGAGCAAATAGCTTAGCCTTTGGAAAATTTGCTCATGCCAATTATTTCGTTTCACAGCGATCGATTGACGTAAGAGCGCTATGTTGAAGTGCTAACTGCTACATATAGGTTGAGTCTCAATGAATTCAACGTGATCCACGTTCTTCGTCTGTTTCCGTTTTCGTCACCTTCTCGCCAACATCAAGCAAGTCAGTCACCAGAGTACAGACCGGGTTGTCATTCAGAATGTACTTTGGAACTACCTAGATTATCGACAAAGTTCGGATTGAGTGCAATCCGGCTGTTTCCGCCGAATACGCTACAGCGATCAGCAATGTTGAAGACATCAAATTGGAACTTGCGTGAGGGGCAGGCTCGCTGTATTCTGCATCGTTAGGCTATTCGGTGTTTGCAAACACGTGTTTCCAAGATCACATCGAAACTCAAATGTCTTAGGCATTTGGCGAACGGTATCGGTATATTGATAAACATCGTTGAATTGTGCCATTTTGCTGCAGTATTAAAGATCAATACAAGCTTAAAATCTACGTTCGGCCCTCGTATATGGAATCCAAAAAGTGCGGTTGAAAGTGTTCGTTTCTGCGCTTGAGCTCTGAGCGACGAAGATGCCAGCTTCACGAGCACAGACTAGCGACCCAACAGTATCATGAATTTGGCCCAGACATAAGTGATCGTAAAAGAAAATCCTTGTTTTGCCAGTGAGGACAAAGGACAAATTCATTCACAAAAGCATATATCATTCATTTCTCAGGCACCTTTCTAGGAAGGCTGATGGGATATGACTTGAATCTGGAGTCAGAGACACGAAGTAGGAAAATCAACGGTCTATAGCCAAGAATCTTGTCACAAAGTACGAAATGTGAATTCAGTTGTTGAAGTTGGCAAAATTACACCTTCCTCCAGCAAGTGTAGGGCATTAAAGGTAAGTTTTACACCAAATCACAAATCACGTATCTTACACTCGAAAGCTCCAGTTTGTCAATGAAAACCTCTCCAAGCTTCTGATGCCGCGACGAATGTTGATGTGCTGCAATGACATCCAATATTAACCATATAGACGTGTTCAGACACGACATACTCGACGACAAGCACGAAATCAATGGCTTTTTAATTAGGCCACCACGTCCTGATTCCTAGACCACTTCCTCGTGCCTCGTTCAATCTCTGTCCAAACCACAAACGTCGAATCAACTTTAGCAGAACTAGACACGAAGGATGGCATCCAAGAAAGCATCAGCTGCAGTAACGTCATCAACATCACTAATACGTCTAATAGTCTCAGCTCGAAAAGCTACTCCTTCACCTCCTGTCGGTATGTTTTGTCCTTTTTTACAAACATCATCTAAGCAAAGTCACGTCCATCTATACAATCATCACGTATTATAATATCGAAATCCAATCATTTAACATCTCTATTTACGCTATGCAGGTCCAGCACTAGGTCAAAGAGGCATAAAAGCAATAGATTTCTGCAAGGCATTCAACGAAAAATCCAAACACTTTACAGAGGGCCTACCACTACCAGTACATATACTAGTCAAACCAGACAAGACATATACATTCCAAGTGAAAGCTCCACATGCTTCATACCTGCTGAAAGCTGCTGCTGGTGTCGAGAAGGGAAGTGGGCGAACAAGCGATACTGAAGTGGGGATCGTGTCGCTAAAACATGTATATGAGATTGCTAAAGTGAAGAATGCGGATCCTGGAATGGAATCGTATAATCTGCATCAGGTTGCTAGGATGATTGCTGGGCAGGCTAAATCGATGGGTATTCGAATCGTAGCTTAAAGACGTCTGGGAAGACCAGCTTGACCTATGTAGTTTCTTATTTGACCTTCACTTGTAAACATAACAACACACTCATTTAATACGGCATATTCGATTGGCATCCAATGACTCACGGATGTCTTCGTTGTTTTGCTTGTTTTTGCCCAAACAATGTGTTTGGCACAGTTTTTCAAGTTCATGTACACATTCAACAAAAAACTGCACTTGCAAACGAGATTATAGTCGTTTCAGAACTGTTGCTCATAGCACGATGGAACTTGTATTGAGGAAGGTGTAAAAGCTACTCGACATGCCTTCAACACGCGCTTATCAGATATGGAGTCACTTCAAATTTGGAATATTAGCCCTTTTCTATTATATACTTATATACAGATTTTATACAAAGTCAACCAAGCACAGTTTTACTTCCAGATACTTTACTGGGACTACGACTTTTACTCATCGGATGAGTAAACCCCCACTTAAGCAGCTGCAGCAGCTCATTCTTCTGCTCATACTCTGGTCGTGCCATCAACATGCTCGCTTGTCCAGATATCGTGACCTTATCACTCATACTATTACTCGAGCTAAACAAACTTATAGCTTCTGGTACACCCCATTCCAGCATCTGCTGCATCATGCGTATAGACTCGGCTCTTACTTCTTGATCTACATCCGTCCACAAGTCTAACAGGATGGCGACTATACGGGTCGTTAATGTCGGTGATGTGGTGCCAGATACTCGAGAATGGTTTAGGAGATGGCGCATGAGGTGTAGCAAGTCCACTTTTCTTCTAAACAGAGTAGACCTCTCTGTTTCGAAGCGAGATACGACAGCTCCAAGCATGCTAGATACTTTGATCTGAATGTCACCAGTGCCTGGTGCAACGTGTGCGTTCGCAATCATGGTTATAGATTCAATAGCTGCCATACGTATGCCCCTTTTGTTGAAAAAAGAAGTCATGTTGAGTACTGAGTCCATCCATAGCAAAAAAACACCATCGTATACGTTACCAATGTTCTTGAGACGACAAAGTCTCCAAAAACTCTAACGCTTCAATAGGCTTAGTGTTGGGATTGGCAGCAAAGTATTTAGCATAAGCAATAGTGCCATGAACTGACAAGACTGTAAATCTTCTGATACGATCACTCTAAAGTGCGGAAAGGATCGCAGTTTAGATGAAAAAAGTCGAGTGGCAGCAGCAGAATGAGACACTACAAACCTCAGTATCAATCACATCAACCAACTCATTCCTCTTAGCTTCCAACTGTCCCAATTTATCAACTTTGCCAGTCTTGACAACCTCCTGAGTAGCTTCTTGTGAGAGTTTCTTCATGGCCTCGAATGTCTGATACCTAAAAAGCACAGGATTTGTCAGGCCTATGCGTAGTTTTTTGCTGCAACTTAAAATTGAGAAGATGCAACACGTACTGCTCTTCAGAAACAATAGGGGCATCCATAGTCTCATCGAAAAAGAAGAAAGAACTCTCCAAATCAGCAAACAAGGCCTCTCGTATGCTCTCTGAAGACGTATTGCACAACTTCAATAGAGACTGCAAACGATCCACATATGTAGAGGCCTTGTGAGATGCTCCATTCAATGCACAGAGAATTTGCCCTGCGCTTTCGATGGCATGGACTTCGGATTCTAGATCTGAAGCATCCGAGGATTCATCTTGTCCGCCGGATTCTCGTATTGCTGGGTGATTGAGATTGTAAGCGTACTAACACGATTGTGATTGGAAACCTTTTTAGGCTCACCTCGTTCAACTTCAACCAACAAACTTTCAACTAGCTCCTCGGCGACAGGAGTAGCCTGCTTGCAGCATTCCTTTAATAAGACCAAAGGGTCAATGTGTAGAGCCTGGAGGACAACCGAAACGAGTGAGTACGATAATACGAGTGCTCCTAATAGGTTGTTTGTACGTACCCAAGAATGCTTGGCCACAACATCGGGAGATGCAGAAGCCATACTTGGTGTCGCCTTAGATTCCAGATTTTTGACCACAGATGATGGTGCTGGTGGTTGCGACACGCCAGTTGGAAGACCATAAAATCTCGCGTTCCATTTCGATCCTCTCGATGGTACCACAACCGCCTTATTCAGTAGCTCTGATGACGAAGCACGTGAATCTCCATGGTCGTAGAATTGGCTTCGATTTGTTCCAGCCTTTGTAAGACAATGTGGTGAGAAAAAATGTGACTTCATGATCACACATGGAGCTTTCTCCTACTTCACTTGGAGCCCCAAGTCCCCCAGCAAGACTCAAGCCTCTAGACACACTTCCAGAGACGCTCAAGTTTCTAGACGGACTTGCAGTAACACTCAGATTCCTAACTTTGGTAGCACAAAACTCCAACAACCCCTCCATAGCCAGCACTCTTCTGGCCTCGTCCCGAATGCTGGCGTCCGTGTCTGATAGGAACAAGATTGCAAAGTTCATAGATTCGTCACCAGTCATGTGATTGATAAAGATTTCAAATATGGATAGAGCTCGTAATCGGATCTTGACATCTTTATGACGAGCTTCCTAAACGTTTTGAGATATTAATGTTGTGTTTCCACAGTTGGAACGAATCGAAATGACGTACTTTTTTGGCTGATGCAATAAGAGCACGGAAAAAGGGGTGCTTTGGTCCCAGCTGCACCAAGATTCGCGACAAGCAGCTATACACATGAATCCTAAGATTGTTATCGTCATCTTCATCTTCGTAAGCATCCATAAACGCCTGAATAGCATCTAGCAGTTTCATCATCTCGTCTGCACCAGCTAAAAGGGCCATCTCGACTATTGAAGGTTCGAAGTTTGTAAGATTACTTATTACACAAACTTCAAACACTGCGAGATTGCCAAAGGCAAAAAAGCCTAGGAAAATGACTGCACTTACCACAGAGATATACAGCCCACCGCCGTTTCCTACTAGAGTGTCTAGCACTGGATATCACAGGCACATATCGACGCAAAACATCTACAGCTTTAGGAGCTGCCTTTTCAGCAATCACATCTGAAATATGTAATAATGCAATGATATCTCCTTCGTTTGTTACTGCTGATGCAGCGGTCAACCGACCCAGCACTTGTTTGAAGGCAAGGGGAGAGTTTTCTGGAATACGACAATAGGCAAAACGTCAAAATAACTTGTCGGCGCAAAAAGGGATCAAAAATCCTTTAAAAAGTATTTCTATCACACCTGAAATGTTTCGGAGGCCAATCAAACAAGCTTCCATAGCAGTATTACTGTGCTGAGACACATCATTGGCTAGATGCGAAATCATGATGTCCACAATAGTTGGCATGGCACTTTCCAGCATGGATGAGAGTTCAGATAACACTAGAATTGTTGAAGCCTACCACAAAGTGTGTGTGAATACCAGCGCATGTATCGATGCGTAGCATGTTTTCTCACCTCCAATTGTCGATTCTTTTGCATTTCTTGCAGGTAATAAACAACTTGACTGCCAGATTCAGGCGACAAGACACTAGTTATGAGTTGAGCAACCTGCCGCAATGAAGAGACTAGATGAGTCGATATGAGAGGCTGTCGTCTGGGATATCCCTCTGCCATCTTATGAGAAAGGGCAAAAAAGGTCAGGAATAGGGCTCAGAATACAGGGCGAACTGTGAGTTCATTACATGCTCTGTGCCCAACTCAAAGAAATCTTCCTCTCCATCTTCCAAAAATCCAAAATCGGTGAAGTGTTGCAGGTTGCTTGTTATCACAGATTCATCACCAAGAGAGTCTTCAAGGGTTCTACTCCAGAAATATTAGATATTCAAATACAACCCCTCACACACACACGCGCGCAACTTACCCATTTATAAGAGCCTCGTCGTCTTCACCATGAGGATCAATATGCCATTCATTCCGCACCAGAGGCTGCCGTTTAAGGAATCGGTCAAACAATACTCTGACATGTGACTGCGGATCCGCATACAATGGCAACACAATCCACATGAGTGGAGCAACACGATCTTTATCCAATCTGGAAGTCTAATGTTGATGGGAAATACAATGAGCAGAAAGGGTAGGGCAAAGCTACTCCAAATTCCTACATGTTGCAGAATAGACTGAATTGCAGCCACACGAAATTCTGGACTTGAATGATGCAAATACGGCAGCAGGCTTTGCACAATTTGATCACTCAGTACGGGGTTCGTTGGTAGGTAGGCACTAGCAATAATGCTTGTTCTGATTACATCTGTTGTTTATTGGTTTGGTTAGATTTCTCATCGTCTCGAGTAACAAATGACACTCAATCTTACGATCACAATCAGCTGGAGTCAAAGATGCAACTAACGGATCAGCTGCTGCTGCTAATCCACCTTTCGAAATCACTTTGATTTCACTTAGCAGATAATTCCATGAAACCTCCATCATAGCAGCTGGGGTTTGCTTGAAAATGATGGGATATAATTTACAGGCCAATCGTCGAATTTCGTTTTCTTTGTCCACAATCAAGGTTCTGCGAGCAGAATGAAGTAGATGAGGGTCAGTTTTGGCAAGGGCAAAAAAGCGGTCAGCGCAGCATCTTACCTGACACGATCTCGCAACTCTTCAATCTTTGCACCAGTAGCTTTAGGAAACACTTTTAGAAACACTTCAGCAAGTTTCAGTGCTCCGATTTTGACAATGGCGGATGAAGCATTGGCAGTCCATTCCAAAGCAACATCAAAGTACTGATGAAACAGGATTTGACTGATGCCGTTTGACAAACGAGCCAGTAGTAGTAGTGACACGATGTCAATTGCCGATCTAGATCGCAAACACGTGAATACAAACTTCTGGATATTCGCTTTTTTTGCTCACATACCTCTGATATGTCCACTGCTTATGAATCAACATCTGACCAGCAGTGTTTTCAAGCAGCCCTTTGAGCGCTCCTGGAAAGACCTTGTAATCGCCAAAGCAACATCTTACGAGTGCTTCACAAGCGAGTCTAAAAACAAACGAGTGTGGGACATAAACACGCAATTCGGCAGACATAGTGACTTTTTTTACTCACACTCTTAAAATTGGATCCGGCATGCCAGCAGTTGGCATAAGACACAGCATAAATCCACATGCAAATCTCCTTTTACTGGCAGGAGAAGCAGGAACAATCCTTCGGTCAACAACTTCACCGCTCTATTGTTGACAAAAACATTGTTACAATACCTTCATCAATTTTCATCGTAAACAGGAAACTATGATTCTTACGGTAGAAGCAGGTGGTGGTGGCAACCTAAATTTGCACAATAACAAAGAAATCCAAAATGGTGCCTGTACGAAGTTCCTTGTATATGAGTAATCATCTGGCCTGACAAGTTGATTTTCAGGCACATCAGACAAGAAGAATTCCCAAAATCGATCAACAGATTCGTCAGCCGTGATGACTTCAACCAATGGAGCACAAGAGGTCTGGACATTGCATATCTTGTTGGCAATGTCATCATAGACTTTCAGGACTGCGCGGAGTCCACTTTCTGATGCCTTTGGGAGTAGTTTGACCAGTTCTAGCACCGAGGCTGGTATAACGGGCTCAAAAGTCGTCAAATAGTTGGATATCTGTTTCACACTATTGCACACGCCGAAAAAATTGAGTATCTCTGAATTTGGAGGAGGGCGTTTTCGAACGATTTACCATTCCAGGCTACCATCTCCCAAGCTCAGAAATAGAATTGCAATAGCCGTGATACGTTCACTACCGGTTTCCCATAATGTGGCGCACTGTGACAAGACATTGTATACTTTTGCTCGAACGCCAGCGTGAGCATCAAAAGCCAAGTCGAAAAGACACATCAACAGCTAGAAAAAAGAGAGAAAGTTGAGCCCTATGTCACTAGCAACAACGGTTGTCACTTTTACCTCTGTCCTGTCACTCTGATTCAACAGCTGCAAGGGCAAGCAACTACACAGTTCCACCATAGCCAATGTCGTTTTCTATTATGACGACAAGTAAGATCACCATCACCGTCACAGCCAGGAATGCGATTTCAAACCAGACAAACCTCATTCGTCGACGATTGCAACAGGGGATGCATTGTATGCCACACAAACGAGACATCCTGTGGCTGAGCTCTACTAAGCGAAGGCAGAATAGCTTTGGCCACCTGTACCACCGATGCTTGCAGCACAGAATCAGAGGTTTGTATTAATGGTAGCAGTGCATCAATGACTTCCACATCAATCTATGTTTAAGTACCAATAAGTGTTGATTGTTTTGCAACTACAAACCGAAACCCGAAGACACGTACCTGTGGTGTCTGAGACACATACGCACGTATCACATCAAGCGATTTCAAACGTTGTGTTGGTTTTAGTGATGCCAAAGACGACACTGCCTTTGACAGATACGTTTTAGGTGGCACCGGTACATATTTGATGACTGCATCCAGTATAATGAATAAGTCGATACTTTTAGCGTTATGAGAGACATCAACGTCCTTCTTCATGTATCGCTTATCATACGATTGCCCTATTAGATCCTGTCTACGATACTGAGCAATAACATTCTCCACATCTTGACTCAGTTCAGGTGTCGAATGTGTAATCTTGGGAAGTAGTGACGTATACAAGAAGGCGGTCAAATAGTCCAGATCAGCTACACCCATAACCAATTTAGTAGTGTAAGGTGAGCTAGGCGACAGCAGACTCGGACATAATGTTAAGGCAGTATGGAGACATAAACATGTACTGTATCGGATTAGAGGAGAGGCTGATTGAAGATGGTTCTGTAGTGTGGATAGGAATTCGACAAAGGCAATCATATCTGATTCTGCCAATATCACAGGTTTCTTCCCACCTCCTTTTTCACGAAGAGATGGTACTAGACTGGTCGTGTATGTTTCTAGCGCCCATGGTAGCAGATCATGAGCAGATTCCGACTGAGATTGTAATAGATCTGAAAACATTTGGTATCCTGTGCATTTGGGAGTGGTTTAGAGAGTTTTGTGAGCTTATAACCCAGGGACATCTGCACCTTTTTTACCATACCAGAAGCTTTGGGATCTTTATTGGCAGACTCTCCAAGCTTATCAAACACTTTCTTCAATGTGCCTTTGATGGCCTCTGATTCCGCGGAAGTCTAGATTACAGATAAGTGTGAGTCATGCATTCTTTCTGGCGTACTCTCGCCAATACACAAGCAAACCTTGTCTTTTAAGCCCAGCAACACCTTAACAATCTGTTGCGTCAAGCTAGAATCCGACAAACAATATAAAGGTGCGAGGAGACCCAATGCCTAGAAAACCCTTGTGACTGTCAAGCATGACGCATGCACCAAACTCCAATCTTGGTAACAATACCTTAATGACAACAATCCGATCAGGAAAGAAACGATGCTTTGAATTTGATCCCAAAGTGAAGAACAAATTCCACACAACTCGTAAATGATCATCCTGTCCAAACATTTTCTCGTTCTCAAATAGGATACGTGTCATGGCAGATATAGAAGCACCTCTTGTAGTCCAGTTACTGCTTTTTGAGAGCGATTCGAGGCCAGATATCATTGGTAATGCGATACATGACATGGGAGATGCGAGGTAGTGGAAGAGTTCGTGTATGTGACCATGGTATCCTGAAAAGGAGAGGCGGTGGATTGGTAAAAGGAGTCTTAACATATACGGATCTAGCAGTTTCAAGGTACCAAACCGAATAACGTTCGTGATAACACGTACCTCGTTCATCAACTTGCAACGCGGTTGAGACACGATCCACTTTGCTCTGTTGTGTAGCAACAGTGGGATCAAGTAAAACAGCCAGTTGAAAGAGCATTGCCACTGCTTTAGCTCTCGTCTTTGGATTAGAATGCCCCAGCACTGGAACTAATTGCACTGCGCAATGTACGATGGTTTGTTCCAATACTTGAGCATGACTGGATCCATCGTTGGATGTACGTGTCGATGGAGGAATAGGAGATGGATCGTCGTCGTCTTCAATATCTTTACTTGGTGGTTTTCGTGGTGTTGTTGTTATTTGTTCGTTTGATGACAATGTCGACGCATTATTGGTAGGTATCCTGTCTATAAAGGACTTGGTGGCAATCGCCCATTTGGATATTGATTCTGCCTCCTCTGGCTTCAATGAGTTTAGCTTTTTGGTCATCGTTACGATGCCTGGGATCTAGTCAAGAATTGTCAAGATTGTCAACAAGTGTTAGGATTTTTCGAGTGCGCTACAAACGAGGCCAGAACGGCCGCCAAATCATTTTGACACGCGTAGAACTGGACTTGTGTCGTCGCAATGTTGTATTAAACACGTGGATCTACGTGAATCTACGATTAAGAACAATGGCAAAGTACGTGATCAATATCACTCTTGTTCGCTCAGCCTGTTATAGTTGATTTGTTGTAGAGATGCACGGGAATGGAATAGAATGGAATTGGAAGTGGAATTCACGATTTTGATACCCAATTCCTGTTATTGTTCGATTCCATTCTTGGATTTGTTGATCATTCATTGATATTATGGCAGTGAATCCTGGTATCTTACAAACCAATTTCATATAGGTACATGGCTATCTGTGATGAAGCACACACGGTCATCTTTTCAGCTTTGAGAATGTTGAACCATCTGGGTAGCTTGAAATCAATGTACTGCTGCCTGTGAACAATGAATGTGGTGAATTTGTGTTTCATTGTGAGAATAAAATGTGTATGCGAACCTACTTGCTGCAGCAGCACTGCAATTCGAACGGCTTGTGAATGGCAGGACTCTGTGTAAAACGTTGGAGCAATGTTGGTTGAGTTGACGTTATCAAAAGAATCAAAAGGAAATCTGAGTCCAAAGTAACCAAATTTTCTTTCTTACGATGTGGTTGACACCGGTTTGACCACTGAAGGTAAAGTCCACCACATAGACTACATCCAAACTCGTAAAACCAGAGAATTGTTAGAATTGTGTCCGATGTTGACTATGCGTACGCTCACAATTGAGACCATGAGAAATCATTGAGTTACAATATGATTTGAAAGGGCTGCTTCCACCTGCGAAAGGTGCCAGAGCGCGTCAGTCATACGAACACACGCCAACTTTCGAAAATTCCAACGTCAAAGAAATCTAGATTGAGCTTTGCAAACATGCATGGCATTCATCTGGATCTAGATAATAAGCGGTTGAATTGAATCAGGCAAGCTGGAGCAGTCCCGACCGTGCTCTTTATATCACAAACACTTGACATTTCAAAGTGTCTGGTCAAAAGAACCTCCACTCACGTCATCCCAAGATTATCAAGAATTCCAATTACGCTATCGGATTGTCTTTCGCTCGCTAAATGCAAGCTTTACCGCTCCACTTGATGTCATCACGGCCGTCGTTTTGCCTCAACATTTTGGGACGAATCAGTCAACAACGAATTCTGTGGAGCTTGTAGATGGGTGCATCCTGACAAGAGTCACGGCGGAAGTCCGGTCTTTTCCTGGAGCTGGTCGCGCCCTCTTATTCGTTGGCCGGGAAATGTTTGCAAAATCAACATCAGATGAACAGCCAACGAGAATGACACCAAAACATGATGACGGGACATTACGAATGCTCTGTGGGCGGATTATACGGGCGCATCAACGCAAATTCGCACATCGAACGTGATTTTGGGTTGCAACATTTAGTGAGTTTGTTTAAGAATCAACAACTTAACACCGCCTTCCAGCCTTTGATTTTTGCGTAATCTATACACTTCTTTCTACTTACCATACAGCTCTTCCAATCGCCAATCTATTCAGTTGGCACAACGTGTTCGATGCCAGCGTCGATCAAGCTCAGGCCGTTCGTTGGTTGACCAGCTGGAGATACGTTCGTATATGAGGAGCAAGGACGTGGATCCATTCGTTATATGTGGATACGTCGGAGTCGGATACATGAATCAGTTCATGGACTGGTCGGAAAGTACCGAAACCATTGGTATGATGATGATTTTTGGGAGGGCGACGCTGACAAGTATATCTGATTGACGAGATTCAGGCGGTTTCTGACCGCATAATCTGTTGACACTGCATCATCTGCCACGAATGTCAAGTCCTAACGGTAATTCAGAGAGTTAGAAGGAAGTAACAACCTTTGTCAAGATGGTTGGTCAAAACTAAGTTGAGGGGCTGACGCAAACGTAATTCCAGTAACATATGGGGAGTGATTCGCAATTTAGTGCGTTTTTAAGCGTTGTAGTAATCGTAAATTTGCGGGACTATAATCCCAATAGAATGCATGAGCCACATTTTGCTGTGAGAGACAAGGCAAGAAACAATCATCTTCCAAGACAAGGACTTTTGCAAATAAAATTAATCTGTATTGTGATTTAAACAAATTATGAAATGTGCTTTAAATAATGACAAGTGCAAATATCTATCTTATAAAAACAAGCAACCTTCCATCAGCAACCCGCCTCTTTTCAACCTCTTACAGCCTCTACCATTTTCAATACACGACCTCATTCCAGCATCCTTTTTCAATCTACTTACTAGACATCTACATTTATACCTATACGGTTATCCTTCCAGCTCATCAACGTCCAGGAAGTGGGTGAGCTTTGATAAGAACTGCATGAAGAGCCCATTCTTCACGAATCCCTTTACTATGAAGTCTTTTGGGGCGGAAATGAGGTCAGTTTCTGGATCGACTAGATCGGTTTGGAAGTGGCCAGCATATTCTTTCATAATGTCTCGCATTTTGCCACAGTTATTCTCTGAATTCAATCTATATCTCCAAGTTTGTGCACGAGTGTTGATGTCGACAATTTGGTCAAACACTCGTCCCTGAAAAGAGGGGTTGAGAAATGATGAATGCAAGAAAAGGAATAGAAACGAGAGTGAGCAACAGTATTTACTCGTCTGGTCAATTCATTTCTGATTTCTGGTATTTCTTCGAGCTTGGTATTGATTTCTTGTAATGTATGAGTAGCTTTACGTTGCTTTTCTTCCATAGAATCCATTCTTTCGGTCATCTCGACTTCATTCTCCTTGGCGACTTGTTGAGCTTCTTCTACAGCCTCCAAACGACCTTCCATATCAATATCGGTATCTTTGGCAGCTCGAATGTTCTCTGAGTCGGATTGCTTTTGCGTTTCCATTTCTTCGTCGATTCGTTGCATGTGGTTCTGCAATTCACGAATATCAGCTGTATTTCCTCCAGTTGCTGTGGCCGAGAGTTCCTTTGCAAGCCTTGCCAGACGAGTTCTCAAATCAAACAAGTCCTAGGAGGCACGATTGTTGGTTCTTTGGTGCTCTCGTGCTAATCAGACATGGCAAAGGAGAGAAAAATATAGCGAGAGAAGGTTTCGACCTGTGGGTTATGAGCCCACCACTCTAACTTGAGCTATCTCGCGGTATGATCATTTTGTGTCTACCGACTTACGTTGTGATTTGCGATGATAATGTTGGCGTCCAGGACGATTTTGGCAACTTTCTGCACTTGCTCTCGACCAGCCTTCTCCCCACGAGCAGCCTGTTGAGAAATGAAGCAATGTCAGCGAAAGCGAAGTCACCAGATGTTGAAGTGTGATGTAGAGCATCACACGAACGAGAAGGATCATAATACCTTGGTATTCTTGTAGGTTGGAGCAAGTCCCTTGATGAGCTCAAATAATTCAATGATTTGGTCGCTCTTCATAGAATCCAGGATAGGTGTGGAAGACAACAAGCGAATTGTCGATTTGAGGAGTGGGATTAGTATGTCTGCATTCTGGACTTGTTGTAGAGTGGTGGAGCATTGAACATGATGATGCAGGATCGTGTTCTTCGTTATAGTGTGAGCTTTTTGGGGAAGGCATGCAAAAGTTGGTTTGTTGAAAGAACCAAGTCGAGTTGTCAAGTCAAGCAGGCGAGGCGAGGTATTGAAGAGAAAAAATATAGCTATAATGCGGTTGTCGCTGGAAGTTTTAAACGCACTGCGTAAACGCACTTTAAAAATAGATTCTTTGTATCTCCTTGAGCATCATAGAAACCAAAACCTGTTCCAAATGCAATGAGGAGAAACCAAAGAGTAATTTCAAATATTACAATGTGTTCCATTTGCAATTTGTATGAGTGTAACGAATAATGAATAGGGATTCTAGCTATGCGAATCAATTTATGCAAATTACTTCTGATATTCTTTGGACTTCCTTCTTGACTTCCTTCTTGACTTCAGTCTTGACTTCAGTCTTGACATATCCAACAACCAAGATAGGGTTTGATGCGGTGGTTTGTATATCTCCTGTATTCATATCTGGGGTGAGTCGAATACCATTCAAGTAGTGACGTGTCGGTAATGACATATCCAGTTCGAGAGCAAAGTCAGCCTTCAGATCATCGAGTAACAACTTTGGATCGACCATGATACTGACGGCATCAATGTCCGTATCGGCGACGTCTTTCCCATCGATGCTTGCTGCAATCCGGATTCGTACAGGCTACCATGTAAACAAAAAATAGCTCAACACACTGACTATAATCATCAAGAAAACACATGAGTACCTCTGTGATTGGTATATCCTTTCCAGAGTCCTTTCCAGAGTCCTTTCCAGAGTCCTAGAAACGAGCTACGTGTAAACAATCGTCTTATTATTGTCGTTGCGATTTACTTACAAGGAGTTGTTTGACAGCAAGAAGAGGCGAATGCGAGGTTCTGGCTTCGGTGATTTGATCGACCAAGTCTTCAAAGATGGCAACAACCATTGCATGGCGTTGAGGTGATGCGTCTAAAAACAATAACTATTAGCATAAGCATTAGCATAAAATAATACATTGACTATACACTTACTGAGTCTGAATAGTGCTCGACGTATAATGCCAATTTCTGTACATATATCCATATCAGCCGTAACCACCTGCCCGACGGTGCGATGTGCGGTGGCAATGCGGCTCGTACGCACATTCTTGATATCAGCCACGGCTTCCAAATAAGACTTGATATCTCCAGCAATGACACCAGCAAAGGGGAATAGATAGTTGGGTTTCCTAAAACACACGTTATCAAATGTCAAGCGTCGTGTTAGACCCCCCAAAAAACCCAACCTGAAAGTCGAGCCAAACAGCCTCAAGAATGCTGCCTCATCGAATCCATCAAAGTTCGTAGCCTGGTTGCCTTGGATGTCAGAGACACGAGCCTTTACTTCTTCAGTAAATGGGTGGGTATTGTCGTCACGAGCTGCAATCACAAAATCGAGACTGGTCGAGAGGAGAATAGTCAGTCAATACCTTCTCATTTGTATTGCAGAGAAAACGGAACTCACCAAGCCAGCTTGAATTCGTCGAGAGCATCAAGGCGCAACTGTTGAATATCAGAACGTCGTAATCGTCGTGGAGTCTTGGCCGTGTTGTATAGCTCGACACTGGCCCGGCGCTTGAGTCCATTTGGTTGAGTGGGGATGGTCTTGTAGTTATTCACAATCTTGACCAAATTCTTGTTCCCGCCACCTTTTATAGAGTGAGGGGCGTTGATCTACAGACAATAAATAATGGTGTCAGTAAGTTGTCATAAACTAATCAAAACGAGTCACTCGATGCACTAGAGTGATGTAAGATACAGCACGTTTCTCGCCATGTTCCGGGTTGATGCCCCAGACAGAGGACGCTGCGATCCGACCCGCTTGGATGTCGATTAATAAATATCCTCGAAGGTGTGCCCCGATCATCTACATCCACCAGTCTCAGACGCTGCTTGGAGGGCGCTAGCCCTTTTGTCTGAGTCCGATGCCAATGCGGCCAACTGTCCTGTCAGTCTGGATCAACCAACGCAGACAATTTCGTCGTGGCCTCCAAACAAAAAACAATAAGAGTATCAGAAGCGTACTTGCCTGAGATAGAGCAGGAGGAGATGGCGGCCTGTGAACATATTTCTTGAAGAGAATTGGATTCTTTCTTGTGTTCTCGGATGATTTGGTGTGTTTTTGGAATGTTGGGATGAGAATGTGCGGCTTTTATAGTGGAGACAGTGCGAAGTAATAAGGATTTCAACCAATAAAAATAGGGGCCATGATAAAAAGTGGATACCAAGTTGAAGATGGAAGAAGAAACTGACGCTAATAGCCCGACTTTCTCGTGTTATTCACAATGTTTCTATTGACGAGGTCATAGACGACTACGACAAGCTGTACGAGAAAAAGTAAAAGATATATATATGCAACAAACTTCATCCCCTCATCTAATCTAGTAGGCATACATACAAGGAGCCAAAGTGCTGGACTATTTGGACTTTGATGAATCGTCATCGACTATTCAAACGAGTATTCAGTGAAAACAGCCTGAAATGCAAAAAAAGCACCAACTCCTTACGAGATATCTCCTTGTACTTTTCAGCAATAAGCTCGTGGATTGATTTACCTCTACCAGATCCTGTACTGACGACACTACTACTACTAGTGGAGTATTGTCGATTGGAGAGTCCAGGAACTGCGTATCGATAGAGATCATATATATAAAAGCACAACTAAGAAATGCACCACACTACAGTAGATCAGGTTTGACTCCGGCACAGCTGACCGCGTGTAAACTAAACCATTGAAGTACTGTACAATGCGTAACGTCTATTTTTAAAAATTCTATCATCGATACCAAGATCTAATCGCACCTAACAGTCCCTTTTTACCAGCCGCACTACTATTGACATTACTACTAGTGCCACTAACTTGATACCTCCCCACGCCCCAATCCTTCAACACGGCTTCAGCCTGCCTCAACGGATCCCGTTCACCAACAGGCCCTTGAATCAGCACCGTCGGACTGCCATTCCCCGTGCGCACCCACGGTTTAGTCCACCCATCATCAAACGCCAATGGACTCGGTGTATCTTCACCAAGCACCATACGTCTCGCAACCCGTATCAAATCATCGACGGTCAAATCCTCAATCCTTTGAATCATTTCATTTACAGATAAGCGACGTCCATGCACCATTACCTGGCGTCCGATATCTTCAAGCTCAAGGACTTTAGATTCGAGCGACATTAGGAGGGACGATTTAAGTTGGTTTTTAGCTCGTGATAGTTCGTCTTCGCGAATCATGGTTGTCATCCATACTAGTTGGTCGAGAAGGACGGGGAGCACACCGGCGTGGGATTCTTCTGATGGTGGTACAGATGCTGTTATACCGAATAGTCCAGTGTCGAGATATGAGTAGGAGACCATATTACATTGTTCGACCCACCAGTAGCGGTTGAGCACGTTTGTATATAGCCGTGTGTACATGCCCTTGCCTGGTCCACCTGCTGAGAAGGCGCCACCACCTCCCATCAGAGACGTGAGTGTAGCCAAAGCATATATGTCTGGGTCAGACATACTCAGAGCCTCAAATGCAATATACACATGCGTTAGTGGCCTTACATCCGGATTAGCATGTGGTGGATCATTCGTTGTATCTAGTATTTGTATACCACCAGTATATGTTGCAGGAAGCGACAGCTTCTGTTGTGTCTCTAATAATTCAGGTGACGTCTTTGGCATACTACCAAAATACTTGGTCGCTAAATCCACCATCATGGCATGATCCATTCCAACACCAGCCACCACCATCCGATTCGGCGTATACCACGTATCTTTAAACTTTCTCAGCGTATCAGGTGTAATATGATCCAGCACTTCAGCTGGACACAACAATGGCCTTCCCAACGTATTCACATTATCACTACCGTTACTATTAAAGGCGACACCATGCAACACTTCAGGTAGCATCATTTCTGGTTTTTGGGATAGTTCAGCGATTTCATACATTGTTGTTGTTCTCGTTTCGTCCAGTTCGTTTGGAAGTAGTAATGGATGGTTAATTACTTGAGAGAATATTTGCATTACTTTGGGTAGATCGTGTCTGAATACTGCAGCTTGGTACATGACTGCTTCTCGTGATGAATGGGCAATAACATTACCACCTAATTTCTCTAGTTGGGATACCAGCTCTTCTGTTGGTAAATCCTTCGTTGACTGTGGTAGAAAAGCAATAGTGTAAGGAATTGCGATTGAGCCATGCAGCTTGAATGCAAAAAAGGAGCTAAACTCAACAAACGAACCTTGAAAGACATCCGATCCAATATATGCGACGCCCCCGCCGTCTCGTCAGTCTCGTATCTCGTCCCCGTATCTATATACACCCCCGCAGCGACAAAATGACCTGGCGATTCCTGCGTGGCAACTCGCAATCCATTGTCCAGTGTTGTCACAATAGTTGGTTGTGATGGTGGCAGAGGAGGTAGCCTCTTCTTGGCAGCAGCTATTGATTGTGTTGATTCGGAGGCTTGAGCTGGTAGTGGTTTGCGTTTTGGTGATGTTCTCTAAATTGGTTGATGTTGACACGTTAGCTTCCAATGTTTGATGTGATTCAAGTGAATAGGGAGGTGAAATGTCCAGATCCATTCCAGTAACAAAATTATGACTGATTCTCAACTCCGAAAACAATGATTGCTTCAAAGTACGACAAACACGCACTTACCAAACTTGCTCGTGCTTCAAAAGACGGTGTCAAGTTCAAACGTCTTAAAGACTGAAGAGCTCTTGTCACAGCCGCAGCATTGCCCGCCCTCGCCATCACTGTAGATCGTGTTAACCGTGTTGCTTTGAAGCCTTGGTAAGCCAATTCTTCGTGTGTTTCGACTTTTTTTTCTGCTCTCAGAATCATTACAAAATCCAAGCTCCAACTTGACACTATAAAAGTAAGGCACGGGACAGCCGCCGTCGTATTCGTACTGTGTATCATATTGATTAACACTCTTTTTATATAATAGCTTATAGTCACCTGGGACCGATCGGTTATAACAGAAGGCTGTCAACGACAATGAGCATCGAAAACAAGTCAACAGTAGAAGAAGATGCTCCCGCAGCCATCAAAGTGATGACTGAGCTACAAGAAAAGGCGAAAGAGGTCATGGGCAGAGTCAATACGCTGAGAGAAAGGTCAGTAAGAACATGCATTTTCCTGCATCTGTGATGGTTTCTTTGTATCTCGTCTTTGTATCTTTCGACGCCATCTTCCCACCATCTCATTACGCTATGTCTCATCTAGACTATCCGACCTCCCAACATCAAAAGGGGTCTCCCTCCTAACCGTAAAATTCCACACCCTCCTCTCCTACCTCACACACATCACATTCTACACCCTCCTCCGCACCCAAGGCCACAAAATAGAATCCCACCCAACAATCGACTCGCTCATCGAACTACGAACAGTACTCGAAAAAATCCGTCCCATGGAGCTCAAACTGAAATACCAGGTCGACAAACTAGTTAAAGCTGCTGTGAATGCTGATGAAGTCGGTATTGCAGCGCAGACGCAGCAGAACGTGCAGGTCGATACCATGGATCCGCTCATGTATCGCCCTAATCCCGGTGCGCTTATGGGTGATGAGGCCGAAGACGATGTAGCGGGTCACAATAACAGTAGCAATAATACACAGCAACGAGACAGCACGGGACTATACAAACCACCACGGGTAGCTCCGATGCCATACACCGACTCATCCTCAACCACAGCCAACAAACAAACCAAACTAACAGCCCAAGCTAAAGAAAAAGCCGCTCGGTCACGTATAATCAGAGACCTGCGCTCCCAGTTCGATGATCGGCCTGAGGAGACGTCTACTGAGGGAACAGGGTACTCGCGTAAGGATGGAATGACGGATTGGGACAAGTCGTGGGATGAGCGAGAAAAGTTTGAAGAGGATCATTTTATACGTTTGAATTTGACGAAAAAGGACAAGTGGCATCGGAAGGAATTGCAAAAGACTGGTGGGATGGGGAGGTTTCAGGATGAATTTGAGGTATGTTCGTGTTGTAGTAGTCAGGGTTGCCTTGTTGGGAACAATTGGTTCATTAATCTCCAGTCCTTTTTGCTCATCAACTCACTTCAACACACTCTCAAAACAGAATTTGGACACAGATTTCGCATCCCTCACATCAGTCAAGAAAGCCGTCGATGCTAGTGATGCAGATACATATGGTCGTGGCTTACTAGGTCGTAAAAACAAACGTGTGGCTGCTGCAATGATGCATGGTGATGATAACGACGATGGTGATTCAGGGCAAAAGAAGCCTAGGTTCAAGGATGTAGACAGCCTCATATCATCTGCGAGTAAGGATCAGGATAGAGGTGGTCGTTTCGAGAAACGGGTAAAGAGGTTTGTTAGGCCCAAGAGGGGTGGTGGTCGTAAATAAGAGTATGAAGTGTGAGTGTAGTACTGTAGGATGTGGAGCACATTTGTGTAAATTAATAATAGAGCGCCAAAAAATTATGATGGAGTCCGATGGATCGCTTCGAAAAGCTTCACTTACAAACAGGGAACGGGGACAAGTTGCTCTTACATACCCTGCACAGAGTTTATTTCATAAAAAGAAGGACGGAGATAAAAAATGGCAAACAACCTATTACTGAAGCTTTTGATGTGTATGTGTGGAAACAAAAAATAATGCTTGTTTTTTTCTCTTCCTCCATTTGACTAATGATCCAATATACGTAAATTGCCTGTCACGACTTTATCGTCCAATACAGATCCAGAAGGAATATCAATACGTGACCCATGATTGGCTACGATGATGACTGTGCCTGTATGGAAGTTTCGATGGTCGTTAGGGAGGTATGTACATTGGCCCAAAAAAATGAGGAGAAATGGTAATATCGCACAAGGCAATTGCAATCATAGCATTTACCTCTCAGAATCACATCATGCCCAAACGATACATCACCAGTAACAGTCAAATGATCCAACTCCAATATATGAGGTGGTCCAGCAAATCGCGACAAGAAGTGTTGTACCTTCTTGAAATGATCACCCAATTTCACAACGGGGACTCCTCCAAATTGTCTCTTTGGGTTCATATTGAGTTCTCCGTGTGACAATGAATATAAATCGGATGTAATCAAAAACAGATCGGATGTGGATTTTACTGGCAAGAATCGTGCTCGCGGCACATTCACACCATGGCCGCCCTTAAAGTGTTTGATGGCTGCTCCTGCTGCTGTTTCGAGTTGAATGATCTTTTCTCCACCATCTAGTGTCTTTGTGTTTACAATGATTTCCATGTTGAGGGTTTGGTTGTCCAAGTTGCGACGGATGGCTTTGAGTGAAATCCACAAGTTGTTGGTGTTGAAGATTTTAAACTTTTTGATTGATTTGAAGTCATCCATCTAAAGCAGGTAGTAAAGTAAGCAAACGAGACCCCTAGTTCCAGAATAGCGTAAACTGAAATTTAGTGCTCAACAGCACCAACAAACTTACATGTTCTGATGGTACTTGAGCAACTTCCAATAACCTAACATTTCCTTCATAATCAATCAATGTTCCACCCTTGATATCAGCTTTGGTTTTGTCTGTGACTTCCATAATGAATTCAGAGCCGGCATCCATCATATGTTGCAAGATGGCTAATGCGAAAAAGGTATATTAAAGAAAGCAATAGTTCAATCACGAGTTAGATGAACACTCACTAGTATCAACAGTAGCTCCCAAATTGTCAACGTTGGAAACAAAGAGATATTCTTTGCCTTGAGCCAATAATTGATCCAATAGACCTGAATTGTCAAGTGCTTCATATACGTCACCGTGACCTGGTGGATACCTAACCAAACAACCAGCTTAGCAAATCCAACAGAAAATCCAGCAATAGCAAAGCCAACACACATACCATTGAGTAATATCGGCATCATATTTCTTTGGCATAGGTACTGATGATTCTTTGATAATACGAGGGAATTTGGACTGATTGAAAGTCAACAAGTCCAAACCGTGACCAGCATACTTGTTAATGATACGCTGTGTATCATTGTCCGTGTTGAATGAGTTCATGAGAATTAAGGGTACTTTGACATTATGAGTATTGTTGAGGTACTAAGCCAAAATAGGAACAGTAAGATGTTGTATTTCCCACAAGAATCTCTCTCACGAAATCTGCCACACCTCAATTTGTCGAACAGTCAAATCCAAAAAGGTCAATCCATCTCGCACTTCAATGGCACTAGCGGTAGCAGAAAGACATGAATCCTCGAGTCTCATGTTTACAACTTTTGTTTTAATTTACCTCTTGGGACCAACACAACCCATCGTAGTACCCAAACCACCATTGAGCTTCAATACAGCCAGTTTGGATAATAATTCTGGTTGACGAGCAGGAGAAGTCTTTTCCAAGCTTGAATATGATACGAGTTGTTCTGCAGCTGGTGATTTGACTTTGGCCCAGTTCCTATTGAAAGGCATTGGCTTAACAACTTCTTTTGCTCTAGGACTACCACCTCATCAGGTCGAGTACTCACAAACGCTCGTTACGACTTTTCTCATTCAGGTATCGAGTAAATAGCATATAGAAGTTGTCCATTTCAGTAGAAAAGTTCTGCGGTTGATTGAAAAATCAGAGATGCAAAAAAACCGTACGAAAATCACCGCTGTATGAGAACTTACTCGTCGAAGAGGATGATCTTCTGGCATACCAGATACCAAGTCGTTGAGCTCGTTTCGCATGCTCTTGGCAGCCATACCAGCCGCGTGATCATGGAAATCCTGTTGTTCATTAGGGAAACAGCAATGAGTCAAAATGTACTCTTTCAGTGGGCCGTCCATGTTTGTTGATTAATATATGAGGGACTCCGTAATAGTCCTCGCGCTGTGCGTCTGTCGTTACAGGCTTTGCGAGTTTTTAACGGGTGCAAGCTTAAGCTCTCCATTGTGTGAAATGCACGTGCCTCTGTCAAACCCTGCACAAAATTTGACACCTTAAGCAATCTTACTTACAGTCATTGAAATGGTTCGGCTGTGCTCAAAGCTGCCATAATCAACAGTTAGCATGGTTGAAGATCAAAAGTTTTCAGGGAAGGATGACAATAAGAAGAGGCACAGTCGAGTAGAAGGTGATCAATGAGGGTAAATAGAGGCCAAAGTAGAGTGAAAAATATGGGTACAATAATATGTTAGATCTCAGTTGTGAAAAATTGTGAAAACGAGGATAGTTTTTTGGTGTGGTGAAAACCTCAGAAACCAAAACTGTGTACAAAACATCAAGTAATGCCGACTCGGTAACCCGCAAGTCAACAAGAAGATGAAGATATGATGTGAATGAGACATTTGAATGGCAGTCCCGATCAAATAAATGTGATTGAATTTGACAAAAGCGTCGTGAAACTGGCAACAACAACCAATCTCCGACAGGTTTGTCTTGCTCAAGTATGGATCAACAGCAATACGATCATCTTCATATCTTGTCAACATGTAAAATACTAAATACGTCCTCCTTCATCTTCATTCTACTCGTTCCCTCTTCAGCCTCACTCTGACGCACACACCACAACATTCACCAAATGTAAACATTCTCCGACACCAAACTTGCAGGGGCCAACAGCAAAGAACACTTACGTTTCCTTTTGTAACCTTCGTGCCCATGCAGATAATGAAGGTAGATCATCTGCCATGCTCCGTCTATTAGGAGAACCATTCAGAGCATCTACGGAAGATATTGGCCTCGAGTTTGATTCTTCCCCGACGCGGCCAGTAAAAGGATTGTAAGCTGACACCTTGACCGGGCTGGCAGGCTCTACGTGAATGCCGTTGCTGTCTCGTTTGTCTGCCATCTTGTTGTTATTTGGATAATGGTGAAAATTGGTGTAATGGAGGCAGGCAGATTTGATTGTACAACGAACCTGGGGTGCGTTTTTGTTAGTCACGTCAAGAAGAGCGTTCTGGATGTAGTTAGTAGAACTTAAATATGCGAGATATCCTAAATGAACGAACAAGGTCGCGTAAACGCGTAAATCTATCGTGTTTGAGATTAGAGCTAGAAGACAAAGGAGCAAACAACAACAAAGCAGGATCCGTAACAGTAGTAGAAGCAGGTCCATAGATCACAACAGATCCCAGCGATATTCAGACTCGTTACCCTCCCAGACAACCTTTTGTAACCCCACACAATCTGTGATGTTCAGAGAGACTGTAGTATGTTCATGCGATTACAAATGGAGATCCGGCTTGAATATTGAAAATTATGATGATGACTTGCTTTGAGTTTCAACCCACTGAGCTGGTGTCAAGGTTTTCTACGTAAGGTATGTGTCAACAATCTGATCGATACTGATACTGTATTAAGCCTTACTTGTGAAAATGCATGGATCTGAGCAATCTGTTCAGCACATGCTTCATTGACTAGCCTAAAGGATGAGAAGGTAGGTCGGATGACTCAACCAATATAATAGCAGCGACACGGAACAGGATTTTTCAACAATGGACTAAGAGCGACAGATCATATCCGTAACTTAAATGTTAAAAGAGAGTTTGCATACCTGTGTCTAGCCAGTAGTGGCTTTCCTTCAAACAGTGAAGACACGATGATCGCTTCGAATGATTGACCACAACCTCCTGAAGTGTCCGTCACCTCCTGTTCGAGTAATGACAAGATGAGTTGATTAGCAATCTATTGGTTGATATGAGGGATCTTTGACTTCGTGTACGTGAAGACATGAGGTACCAAAAAGGTTTGGTCAATATGGATGTCGTGATGACAAACCGCATCAGAGATCGACAAAAGAGATGTACAGAATGTACTGTGACCAAATTTGGGATTGTACGCAGAGGAATGATGAAACTTACTACATGTTCAGCTGAAAGCTTTTCCTTGATAGCTTGCGTCAACACTTCAGACGAGATTCCAGAGTTTGATGACATCGCTTCGAATAGAAACCTTGTAAAGGTATGTGCTGTAGTATATTCCACGTATGGTCTACTATATATCGCAGGTTGATTCCTTGTTCCTTGCTTAACTAACTCGTTTCTTAATTACGGTTAGGTGAAAAACACGTTTTGCTAGCCTTCGAAATCATTCAACACCAAGACATCTAAATCACCAACGAGCATGGCATCGACAACCTCATCAAATATCCCGCCTTCACCGCCGTCAGGCCTTAGGAATCGTGGATTGAACGAAAACGGCGCCAAATCAACAGGATCAAATCTGAATAGCAGCACACATGACGCACGTAGTAATGGAGTGTTGAATCTACCTATACTGGACGGAGAACATACACCGCCAAATGTGGCACTGTATTCAGCTGCGTGTGGTCTTGTAGTGGGTATAGGTGCTACCATTGGGGTTTCAACGTCCGATTCAGGTGCTAGTGGGATTGGGTTTTTCATAGCTGCATTGGCTTGCTTTCATTTATTGGAGTATTTACCTACTGCCATGTATCATCCGGATACTGTTGGGTTGAAATGTGAGTTGTGATAGAGCTTTTGTGGTAGGCTGGATCTTTGGTCAGTGTCGCAGATACGACCCCGAACTGATCATGTATCCTCTCATGTAGCATTCCTTTTTAATCATTCGCCGAGCTTTAATGTTGCCATGATCTCCAGTGTGATCGAATACTTGGTGGAATGGAGGTTGTGTCCTTGGCTCAAACATTACAGCTCCCTCACACGAATCGGTGAGGCCTTGTGACTGCTCACGAGTTTAATTCACGTCTTCATTGTGAACTATCCGCATTGACACCGTTGCCATCAAACCATGACTCACAAACACGACGTCACCATAGGCCTCATCCTCGTAATCCTATCACAAGCTCTCCGAACAACAGCAATGATAACCGCATCATCAAACTTCACCCATCTCATACGTGACGAGAAACGGCCTGAGCACATCCTCGTAAAACACGGAGTCTATTCCATCCTCAGGCACCCTTCATACACGGGCTTCTTTTACTGGGGTATTGGCCTGCAAATCATGATGTGTAATCCAATATGTCTTGTGGGATATGCTGTCGCGCTATGGAAGTTTTTCAGTGATCGTATAGCTTATGAAGAGTTTACGTTGGCAAGATTCTTTGGGCACGAGTATATCGAGTATAAGAAGAGGACTATTACGGCCATACCGTTTATTCAGTAGCGTTGTCGAAATAGTTAATATGTGTGGAAGGAACGTAATTTATATAGAATATTTGAAGAAACTCACGAGAGTTGGCTGGTTATCAGCGACGAAACACGAAACGTGTCAAATACGCAAACATTACGCAGAAGGAGTTGGAGGGATGAAGGATGGTGATAATAGACCGCAAGATAAATCCGATGGGCCTAGAACGAGCGATGCACCAGTGCCAGCAACAGCACCAACAACAATTGCCAAGATTGAAAATGATGTCGAGAGCTCTATCTTGGGAGCTGTAACTAGAAGTTTGGCATTACAAGCTGGAAACCTTGCCAGGCTGTTCTCGACTACTGGCATTTTCGTGATAAAGTGGTGGTTCAGTAAGTGTTGCATCGTCAGTTTGCAACATTTTACATGTAACAGTTTTGGAATGTCTGTCAACGAGAGCCTCCATTTGGAGAAATAAAACTCGCCATTCTCATCTATTGCGCATTCATTTGTACATTAATTGGATAGATCACGGTTTAAAACACGTTGACGCTGTTTCTAACCATTTGTTTATATCTATCACCAGGATCTCCAGCAAAACTATTTAGACCATTTGCAGTCAATCCATGGACAATATTCAAGCATTTGGCTGAACATGAAGGAACTCGATTGACTCCAAAGTTCGTGCATGGCGTGATTCAAAAGGAAGGATTTCCACTCAATTGGAGGAATTTTGTGCCAGTGTGAGCTATGCTAAAAAGCATTCCTTCCCTTCATCCGTCGCTGACATACCTTTTATGATGATAGGCTTGTGGTGAACTCGATTGTGGGGATGGTGCTATTCAATGTAAGAACCTTGTCTGCCAATCTACTTTGATTCTTTCGACAATGGCAGCAACGCGCAGTAACTAAAACTGAGCACCTGCAGCACGGAACAACCGACAACTCTCTTCAAATACAGGTGTACTCACTAAAACTACTCTTCAAATTCAGGTCTACTCACTGACGCTAGAAAAACTGTCGAAACATATAAACCATGCCTCATTCATCGCTGGCGCTGCAGGAGGTTTTGCACAAGCCGTAATTTCAACTCCACTAGAAAACATCATGAATCTCGTCGGTCGTCACAAGATCGTCGAAGGCCGAAAAGAAGGAATTTTAGGAACGCTCCGTAAGGAATTAGTGATACAAGTAGAACAAGACCATTTCAAACGTGGTAAAATCGTCACCTTGTACAAGGACTTTACATTTACCGCAATCAGAGATGCTTCATCGTTTGCTCTATTCTTTGGAGTGTTTGAGACATTCAAGGATATTGGGAAACAGTATGTCAAGGAGAGTGCATCCGTGTATGGTATTAGTGAGCAGCATGTAGGGTGGTTGAATGGTGCTTGTGTTGTTTCGGCTGGTGCTCTTGGCGGGATATTTCATCAGATGGTTGTATTTCCTCTAGAACGATGGAAATCGCTAGTGCAAGATGACACGTCGTCACGCTGGAGTACTTGGATCCATGTCGCTAGGAAACAGCGGGTTGGTGGTTTATGGAAGGGTGTAGGGCCACAGCTTTTGCGCGCTACGCCACCTTCTGCGTTGGCCTTGTTTGGTAAGCTACGTTTTGAACGTTGTTCTCGAGGTGGAACTCTAGCCTAATATTGCTCGTGCTTCTAGTATATGAGCTGGTAAAGGATGATATAGATCCGAAATGATAAATATAATTTGTAATTAGAGACATCTTTCGCATCACGCATAGTCTGGTCCAAACACAACCATGATGCATCCAAGTGCCACGTGGCGATTCAAAATACGAAGGCGAACGAGAACGGTTAATGAGTACGTGAATTGTCTTGGCAAGTTCGCAAGTCGCCTCTTGCACGAGATCTTGCCACGATTCGATCGTCAAAGCCGTTGCCAATAAGCGTCTCATCTACTTCCGCAAACTTCGATTTACAAGCGTTTCTTCTTGCAGTCAGGGAAGAGAGCTTGCTCCTCGTTAGATTCATCTTTCAGTAGCGAGTTACACCTTTTTCGGTGCTTTGATTCATCCCCAATTGTCGTTGAAAGTGTAGCCGGATTGAAACACGTCTTTTTGGAATTGTGCAAAGGAGGCCAAGAAGAGGCCTTATGAATACTGAATACGAAGCTTTGCCTGCATTAAGTAAGATCCTTGTCACGACACACTTATTTCAACTTGATTGGTGGTTGTCATGTTTGTCCCCATCTCCGCTACAATGTTTTGGCTATGTGGAAACATTACCCATTCATTCGATCTCTAACTTGATTCAATCGCTCTCTCGCTTCTTAGAATCTGTGAAAATGGTCAACCAATTTCGGGCTCAGGTGCGTGCCCAATCGAATTTTGCGACAAAAGCTCCATTCAAGACCTTACAAAGGTTTTTTGTCAATACTAGTTTCGAAAGACATTGTCTTATCAATCACGTCAATACTGCACCAATTGCTGCTGTATTGTGAGTTTGATCCCCTGGCCTTTAGATGGTTTTAGTACTGCAGCCCAGAGATTCTCTTCGCACTAAAAAAGCCACCGATCCTGCAGCTTCTCGTGGCACTACGTGGAGATTGTGTACTCACGCCGATGAATTCTATAGGCACTATGTCCGTTAATGATGATCGTCATCGCTGCTGGATTGGGTGTGTTAATAACAGGACTCATTCAGAAGGGAACCACGTACTACGATGTGTTGTATTGTGCTTCTAACGGTACTCAGAACTCCTTCTATCAACCGCTATACAACGTTTCCCTGCTCAACACTGTGCCCGGGACTGGTTACGTCGGGCTTACTGAAGGCAACGTAGTCGCATTAGCAGCTTATTTGTCATGGGTGTATTTAGGTAAATATATCTGTTCGCGTCTCTGTTGTTCGTCAAAGATTTTGTCGCAAGCTGACGATTCTATCCATCGGAAAGGTGCCAGCACAAACAATGGTCCTCCAGGAGCAACAGCCCTAGCCTTCCGGAAAGAGTGTGTGTTCTGGTTTGGGGACGAATACCCATACGACACATCCATCTACGAACGAAACCCAAACGTCTCCCTACGTGTCCAAGTACGAGACACCATGTATGCTTCCGAACCTAGGTCTGGATGGGCACAGGCAGCAGTAACGGCGTCCCAATCGACCGTGTCGACTGAACAAAGTGTAGTCACGACCTTTACGCAACAGCAAACACGTCCTTGGGCACTGGTGTCTGCATCAGACAGTGCTCAGGCGCTATTGGGTAGCAAGCCGTTATCGCCAATATTGAATGTAACTCAGTTGGGAATTATTGGGAATTCGCCAGCGTATAAATATGCTAATCAGAGTAATGGGTTGCTCGATACCATCGCAACGAGATATTACGCAGACGTAGACTCGTCGTTGAATTTCAATGGATTCCAACCAGTGCCATATTTTAACATCTCAACGAATAGTAGCAAGACATCAAACGATGCCGCATTAGCAGCAGCTCTGAACCAAGTGATTCAAGATATCGCTGGCGTCGACAAACGTATCTTGACTACGTCGAATCCAAATCCAATTGAACTGGCCCAATTCTATGCAAACATTGGGAAGCTGTTACAATCCATGCCATACGGAGCGATCTACATCGACAAGCTTGATGCTGTGGCTAAACAGTATGGATATACATTGCAATTCGGTACTGATTTACGAATTGCTGCTTCAAGTAATTTCCCAGAGCAAGGGCTCAGGCAACTCATAATGGTGAGTGATACAATTGTGGTGCAAATAAAGTTGGAGAACTCGCTTACTCATTCTCACATCTGTCAATTAGATGACGGAATTGGACAATGCGATATTGAGAAACAGCAACTCCTCGTTTGGATCAGCTCAAATCACTCAAGGTCTCCGAGCATTCCCACAAATCAAATCAAATAGATTGGCGTTTGCTTTCTCCGGTCTTATTGGTCGTATCATCTTTCCATGTACGTGACATGAATCGTTAGAATTCCCTCAAAGTTCGATACCAGGTGTGACTGACCAATCCTTCTTTCATTACTAATTCTAGTTGGTGTTTCCTTCCTCCTACCGATATATGTTATCACCTTGGTGCAAGAGAAGGAAAACAGAATATTAATCATGATGCGAATGGCTGGATTAAAGCAACTTACCTATTACGCTGCCCACTTTATCCATTTCTTTGTATTGTTCCTTATCAATGGTAAGTACATATTTACTTGCAGAAACTTGCTTGTGTGATCTAACATGTCTCTTAGCCTTTATCTTCTTTTTGGCTGGAAATCTTGCAAAGTTGGATATGTTTACCAAAACCAGTCGTGCGTTGCTTATCATACTGTTCTTGGAGTGGGGCCTACTTCAGATATCTCTTGCGTTTCTTTTTGCTAGTGTGTTTAACAGGAGTCGTATCGCTCTAGGTACCTGTTGTGATTTTGGATGAATATTCTATTTTTCACTAACGCTCTCCACTTCTAGTAATAACTTTCTTAATTGTTCTCTGTGGTATGAGAAATAATTTTCTTCTTGTCCAGTTGTTTTTTTCTCGCTGATTCGTTAACAAAAAATAGGTGTGGTCATAAGTCTTGTTACTGACAGCCTGTTTACAACGTCGCAAGCACCCTCCGCCTACTTTATCTGGGGGCCCTTCGCGTTCATGCGAGCCCTGTCAATTTTGAACGAGGCTTCGTACACTCAAGGTTGTTCTTGGCACTTTTTCATATCCTTCCAACCAGCTACATTTGACTGACTTCGCAAAAACATGTAATAGGATTCCGCCCATACACACTCGACATGGTTCGCCCCGGCAACGAAGTCTTCAATGCAATGATTTTCATGGCGGCTGAAATCCCAATCTACTTTTTCCTCGCCTACTACCTCCAAAACATCCTCCCCAACGAATTCGGAATTCGAAAACCATGGCATTTCATATTTACAGATCCATTTGCGTCAGCTGCCTCTCGATCACGAGCACGTAAACATGGTGGGATTGATCCTAAATCGGAAGAGTACATGGCGACTGCCATTGCAATAGATGAGAACGAGTTGCAGTTTGAAGATGCTGATGGTAAGCAACTGCATGTGTTTGTGATTATTCTAGCGGTTTTGCTCATTTTTTTGTCAAATAGTTAAGGCTGAACGTGTACGAGTCGAATCTGGTGCCTACACTGCCGACACACCGCTAGTGATGAAGGGCATGCGTAAATTATACTCGCCACGAGCTGGTGGTACCGCTCGTCTTGCTGTCAAAGATGTCTCATTAGCTGTCGAATCGGGAATTGTTTTCGGTCTTCTTGGCCCTAATGGAGCAGGAAAAACGACCTTGATTAACATTCTAACTGGTGTTTATGAAGCTTCAGCCGGTGTTGCAACCATCGCTGGCTATGATATCAAGACCCAAAGTGATCAAGTGTATCGACATTTGGGTGTCTGTCCACAGTTTGGTTAGTCTAGTACTGCTCCTTTTGACGTGTACTTAGACTTATACCGCGACTTCTTTGCTACAGATATACATTGGGACGCACTAACTATTGAAGAACACCTGCTATTTGTAAGACAAATCGGGTTTTTGTTTTTGTTGTGCATGCCCATTGACTAATATCAACGCTCATTCTAGTACGCACGTCTCAAAGGAGGTAGTACAATCCACACGAAGTTGACTAAGAATGTCTTGACCTGACAATTTTTCGCATTTGCTAGTTCCAACCCGTGACGAGAGGGCTGTCGTTATAGAGGCTGAAAAGCAAGTCGCTCTTTTCGAGTTACGACATCGACGTGCAAGTACTTTATCTGGAGGTACGGAACTGAGACCATTCTCATTGCCCTTGATTGAATTGTTCATTGTTTTGCACAACTATAGGAGAAAAACGACGTCTCTCAATAGCAATTGCCTTAATTGGAGATCCAAAAGTCGTATTTTTGGATGAGCCCACAGTAAACACCCACTCAACTTCATACAACTCATATGCAATCACTCACCAACCGTGTTGACTTAGACTGGATTGGATCCAGAAGTGCGCCGTCTCGTTTGGGATGTCATTAATGAAGCCCGAGTAGGCAAGACAATCGTGTTGGTAGGCCGAGTCATGTTTACTCCTCCGCTTTTTATATACTAAACTGAGATTATTCTGTAGACAACACACAGCATGGAAGAAGCCAGCGTGCTCGCCCAACGAATTGGTATTATGGCCAAAGGAACGCTTCGAGTGCTTGGAAACCAGCAGCACTTGAAGACCCTGTATGGGTCTGGATTCAGGGTGTATTTCATTGCGCCGGAGGAACGAGTTGATGAGGCCAGCGCGTACGTGGAATCATTACTACCAGCAGGTTGGCACAAAGTAGACGCATTCTCAACTAATGTGTCGTATGAGTTCCCATCGACGAACGGAGTCATTGCAACCCTCTTCAGCGAGATGGAGGCCAACAAGGAGCGTGTAGGGATATCAGATTGGGGGTGTTCGCAGACGACGCTTGATGAGGTCTTTTTGAAGATCATTAGCGAGGGTGATGCAGATGGTGGTGCGTAATCGTAATCTCATATTATATGTTAAACTTAGCAGTAATCATGCCTTAAAATAACTCTGTTGACATTCTACGTCGTGCTTGGAAACTTACTGCAACACCAAACACTTTGCAAATGAGCGATCGGTCACGTAAGACATCTAAATCAAGCAAAGGAAGCAAAGCAATCCCTTCCAAATGGCTCAAAGAAGATACAAGCGTCACGAAATCCAAGAAAACCCCAGAAAACCCATCTAAAAGCTCATCCAAAAAACACCAACAGGATCTTAGTTTCAAATCCATTCCTAAAGGAACTGGAATTGTGCCTGGTAGCATGGCCGCCACGTGTAACAAGCATGAATTGTATGCACAGTCAGTACAAGCTGTGGATACGGAGGTGGTTAATCTAATTGCAATGAGAAGACGTGAGTTTTTAGAATGGAGTTTGACGATGTTGTAGTCGTTTTTCACGGAACGTTTCGTTAGAAATCTCATCAAGTCTGCAAACGGCATTGAGTTTGCGAGAGGATTTTTGTGGGTGTGTATGAGTTCATAGAGCGTTTGTTGGTGTTTGGTTTTTGTGTTGGTGTTTGGACATTTACCTTGCAACTGATGAACCTCTGATCACATCGTTTTGCTTATAGAACCGCTGTTCTCTGCCACGCATGGTGCTCGTCCTTCATATCCCGTGTGGCATACGGAATCGACAACGACCCAGCTGTAATCTCATACGCCAGAACACACACATTAAACGGAGACGACGCTTCCAGCCGTGTACAATTAACGCTAGGAAGCGTAACTACACCGCGACACGAATTCAAGACTCGGATACCGAGAGTTGATATAATCGCTGGCTTAAACTATGGGATTTGCTACTTTTACACGAGGAAGGAGCTACTACTGTATTTGACACGATGTAGAGACGGATTACGGAATGGTGGTGCGGTAATTGTGGATTTGTTTTGTGGGGCGGATGTGAATTCGACTACCGGACGTGTGTTTACAAGACACTTTCCCAATTTCAAGGCAAGCCTGTTTTTGCTTGATAGGCATCAGCATATCTAACCGTATTTGACTCTCTAGTACATTTTCGAGCAATCACCTATAAATCCAATGACGAATCTCGTCGCCATGAAACTCCATTTTTCCTTTTCGGATGGATCTCAACTTAGGAATGCGTTTGGGTACGATTTCCGGATATGGACTATACCGGAAGTTCGTGAAGCTATGAACGATGCTGGATTCAGGAACATACACGTTTGGATGGCACCGTTTCCTGATTCTAAACCTTCAAAGGTGGCTTCACAAAGTGAGGAGGACGATGAAGAGGACACTGGTGACGACGAGAGCGACGACGAAGGTGGCGAGACGGAAAGCCAGGGATTCGAGTATAGACGCGTTGAGGGAGATCACTTGCCTCAGATGCGTGGGTACAACGGTATGCGTTTACCATTTCAACTCTGGCGTGCCCTATTTTTGGCCAACATTCACGATTTCTCACCACCTTTTGGTCGATTTAGTATACATGGTCGCCACCGTAGGAGACTTTATAGAAGACGAGGAAATCGACGAAGATCAGTACTCATCGTAACCAACATCCACTAGATACCCATACCACTTATAATACCCAGACTATCACGAACACAAAAAGAATAATCAGGATTATTTTGTACATTTTTGCCTTTAATTTTCCTGTCAATATAGCGACATTTACAATGAAATGAGAGATGATAATACGAGCATTATTATGGAGCAGATAATAAGTAGTGATGATGACTGTGGATGCAATATCATGGACCCTGATGCGGCTGTAGCATTGGTTCCTGACAGTATGGCCAGTCCTGCTGATAGACTTGGCGCTGGTGGTGGCTAAAAAAACAAGCAAGACAGTCAGAACTGAGGTTTACAAAACTTGAAGTGGAGCTACACAATCACATTATAGAAAACTTACCACAGCAACATTCGACGGCTGCACACCAACATTAGCATTCACCGCTGATGGATTCGGTGATGGCGTGACGGAACTAAGCGCCGACGAGGTCGGCGTTGCAGATACCGATGGACCAGCGGGAGACGCAGCACTAACAGTACCGGTCGACGAGCAATCACTAGTTTGATATCCATTCAAGACAAAATTCGTGAAAACCCATGGACCAGCCGTGGTGAATCCCGACATTGTGAGGGCTTGTATCCTCGTCATGTCTATGCCTGAGAATGCGTATAAAGGCACATTCATGGTGCTTCCTGATGTGTATGATGTTGATACTACGGTGTTTGAGGCTGGAGAAAAGGGAAATGGGAGTGAGTCTGGGGGCCTTTACGTGAGCGATCGCAAGTTTGTTGGTCACGTACTTCCGAGTAGCGTTGTGCATGTTGGATCTCGTCCTTGTAGTGACATTGAGAAACTACCAGAACCGGATACCTGCGGTTGGGTTTTGTGTCAGCTTACTCCCCATGATTTTCATTCATTACTGCAAGATATTCATACCGTGAGTCCAAAACCTAGGGACAAGAAGTTGGTACTGTTGAAGCACTGAGCTTGATTAAAGTTTATATTGACAGATGCGGTTGCTAGAGATGTGATTGTCAGGGTGTACTGTGTGCCACTAACAGCGGAAAAGGTGGCTCCTGTTGCTGAGAAGAAGGCTCTACAAGAGAGAGACGGGACAGTGTAAGATTCAAGATGATCGATAAGGTTGACAGAATGAGACTTACGTGTTGCTGTATGTAGGTAGATTGACATTGCAAGTTGGGGGGTATGCGATGATTGCTTCTCCAAGGATTCCAGGGATAAGCACCAACGTTGATAATAGCAATATAAGAATACAATAAGGGCTGCTATATATACTGGGTATCGTCCTCATCGTCCTCTGCCTCCTACACTGTGGCGAGGTCATTTGGGTTTGCCTGTGAGCGGTCAACTCCCGCTGCAGAGAAAAAGATTGGGCTAGTTTGTGAGGGAGGGGGCTTTCAAGGCAGTGGAGCTATGTTACGGCTCGTATGCCGACTATGAATGCTGTTGGGTGCCTGCTAGATAGGCGATTGATATAGGACTGATGAATGAAACTTCGGTGATTGTATGTGAGGCAAAGAAAGAAAGACCAAGACTTTTTGCCAGGATGTTAAAGCCAAAACCTAAGGCTGTAATTCCAGATTCTATCAAGTACGTTGAGAGCTATGAATCTGATCTAGGAGGGGAGATGTGCATGGTCGAAGGCAGATTGGCGCGAGCGAGATCCAAATCGCAGCAGCAAACAGTCATAACTTTAGGTTTTTCTGCTCAATGCGTACGGTCTATTGGAACAATGCAATAGGAAGTGCAGACAACGCTGATAGATTTTTCACGTATATAAAGCAAGTACACATATTTTCACGTCTTTGCTGCGGTGCCAAGACACCTTTCTGCTGTGGGAAACCATCCTCGTCCTATACGTGTTCTGGGACAAAAACACTTCAAACTCTAACCGCAAGGGCCTATTCGCATTGATAGATCGTTGCAATATCACTTCGACGTCGTCCTTTTGCGCTTCTTGTTTGAGTTTTGGTTGTAAATTCCCTTCTTTGCTTCACACTTTTGTCCACTCACAAAACTAGCACACAAGCATACAACCACCAGTATTGCTGTGGGGATGGCGACTCGAAATCCAAACATTCCCGCGGGTGCGATTCCTGTCACTATAAGGAATCCTCAGGGAGGAATGCCTGCTAGGACAACCCAACCTGAAGGTCCTCCACAACAACAATCCGGCTACCAGACTTTGCCTACCTCAACTGCTGCACCTACGCCCAGTAATCAGCCTCCGGTCTATTACGATGGAAGAACAGCAAACGGAGGAGTTACTCTACCTGCGTCCTCTCCACCCAGGAACATGCAAAATCCTGATGTCCTCACGCAATCATACTTACTCCAACAACAGTTTATACAACAACAAATAAGAGCCCAGCAGCAACTGCAGCAACAATCCAGTGCCATGAGAATCATCTCCGCAGCAAACCCGGCCGCTAACAGCCAAAATACTCCACCACCTATACGAAGCACAAGTACTCAGGTTCCCCTCAACTCTGGAAGACAATATCAGGCTTCGTTGCTCACCGACTCGGGCTCTGAAACTGATTCTACTGTATTTGACGACATGACTCACGGCGGGAATGGTATGTACTGATCTGGGATTGGGTCGTTTTTTGCGTTGTGGAAGAACCGGATATGAAACCCGAGTGCATGAGGACATTGGATTAGACCTGAATACCGACAGCCCACACCAAGATGCATACGCAGACATTCTGCCTATGACCGACCGCTGTTATATGTCTCACGAAATGCATGTTTTGACCGTCTCAACGCCTTACAACCTTCACGACCACTTTTCCGTAAACAAAAGCTAACCAGCCACTCTTCTTTCCACAAAACAGCATCTTCAGCAATGTCTTCTGGCTCTACAGATGTTGGATCAGCCGATTCAGATATGGATGAAGCCAACAAGGAAGGTCTGAAAAAGAGCTTCCCCTCCAAATCTCGAGCATTGGTCGATTTGCCAACTGAAGAACGAGGCAAAACTCGACCATGGCAGGGAAACACTAAACTGGTCATGTCTGTCTTGTCGGAAATGTGGCTGGTTCACATATGTATGTATTGTTTTATGGTTTACGCGTATGCTTCCCAGGTTTACAACATATTCACTCAATTTATGCTTCAACAAACATAGTGTTTATATTCGGTGGTACATATCTTATGACATTCCAACTACCTCAATCATATACGGATTCAGAGTTGTGGAATGTGTCTTGCTGGTGGAAAATTGGTGAGCTTTTACCAAGCTTCAATTTCCCGTCATCATCTGCAACATTTTTTGCACCTCTTCATAGCATGGTTATTCCCTATGCCATATACTCTAATTTGTTTGTTTGGTCTGGCCCTCCCGTTTCGCACGACAAAGTTCATTAATCGTGAAGGAGAAGCTAAAGCTCGTCGCCTTGATAATCTGTACGTCTTGACTGTAACCAAGGGCAGTAATCGTGAAGCCGTATATCGTTCTTGGAATGCTCATAGGCACTTGGAACGTCTGCATCCTTGTATTCGTGTGCATGTGTTGACTGATGAACCGTACTGTAAGTGATGAACAGCTCGCACTCGGACTCGGCATCGTTTTTTTTGCAACTCGACTCGAATGTAGCAGCTAACATCGCTACCACACAGACTTTGAAAACATCAATTGCTACACATGTCCACGCGGTTTCAACGCTCCGAACGCACTCTACAAGGCTCGTGCCCTCGAATGGTACCGCCAAACCATGCGCTACACTGAACACGACTGGGTCTTGCACTTGGACGAAGAGTCTGTTGTAGACGATGAAACAATCCGTCGTATCTTGGACTTTATTTGGTATGAGCCTGAATACTGGTGGGGCCAAGGACCAATCTTCTATAATCAATGGGCGTACTGGAAGAACTGGGTGTTTACTGTTGCTGATGGATTGCGTGTTGGTGATGATTTGTCGAGATTCCAGCTGCAGTATACTTACTGTGAGTATTTGTACCATTCCTTGTTTTGCTATGGTCACACGATGAGTTTCACTAACATACTCGCTTTACCAATAGTCCATCGACCAATTTTTGGAGCTCATGGATCCTTCCTTCTCGTCAATGGTCTTGTTGAAAACACAGTCACTTGGGACTTGGGTTCTTTGACTGAGGATTATCAATTCGCAGTCAAGGCATGGAGTCAAGGATTCTTGTGTGGCAAGATTTGTGGTATTGTTCGTGAACAGAGTCCTTCCCGTTTCATGGATTTCTTGAAGCAACGACGAAGGTAAAATATGTGTGGTTGTGATGAAGTGCACAACAGCGATGGGCAATAACACTAAGGCAATACTCTACTTTTTTGTTGTTTAGATGGTATGTTGGTATTCGCCGTCTTCCTCTTGTTCTACCACGTATATGGGCATTCTTCTGGACATTGGGTGTAAGTTGCGGCCTTTTCTTACCATCATACCTCGCACTTTTTCGTTACCCCCAGAAACCACTCTGACAAAATACCGCCTGCACCATCTCATAGATCATCTGTCTCTACGGCACAATCGCCTCAGTAGTCCTCGGCTTCTTCATCCCACTAGGCACTCCACGTTGGTTTGGCCTCCTCAAAGATGTCACCTTTATCACCTTCGTCTACCTCTACTTGCTCGGAATATTCATCCAAGATCTGGATCGTGGTGTCAATCCACTACTCATGCTGATTAGGTTGCCAATGACATTCTTCATACAATTTATCGCAGTTGTGATGGAATGTTCTGCTGTGATGTATGCGTTGTTGATTCCGGTATGTAATCGTTTCGCCGTCGTATTGCTGGTTTTGGTTGTGTTCTGGCATGGTGTGTTTGCTAACTTTTTGTATTTTCTGTCTAATAGCCAAAGGGCTTTGAGGTTATTAGTAAGTTCATTTCCATCCTATTATACTTGCTTTTCAACGCGTAGAGACTAACTGGCTCTCTTTCTGTAGAAAAATAAAACAGCTACAGTACTAGTAGTCATAGTCGCAGTCTTACAATTTTGGTAAAGGAAAAGAGACAATTAGATCTTGAACATATACGTATTTCTTGGGGTTGAAAGCCATCAGTTTTGCAATAAAATGCTTTTATGCTATTCTCATAATTGTCAAGATTTCAGAAGCGACGCAAACGTGCTTTTCACGTTCACGAGATCTGATAGCGAATGATCTGAAACAGCGTAGTTATCAGAACATGAGTATCAATCTGATTTCAACTTGACCTTGTGAAGATGGTGATGATGTATCACATTAAAAAATGGTTGAACATTCTGCCTTCACCCACCTAAACAACACCGCGACCACTAATCGTGCAGCGATGCCACGTCTACTATGGCTAGCAGTATGTGCACTCGCAGCACTGAATCTCGTCGCAGGAGCTCCTGGTGATGAACTTTTCAGATCTGGCCTCTGTATGTCTCACGACCAAACATCATTTTGCTTTCAACGTGACATTGTAGTGTACTTTCGATAACACATTATCTTATTACTTCATAGGGTTTGATGTAGCCTCCAATGCCCAATTCCCAGATATCGACTTGGAAGGCCTTGCAAGGGCAGAACGTGAACGTGATTTGACATTGGGTGCAAATGACAGGATTGGGCTTGTAGCTCAGCAGTTGTTGAGTGGTGGGAGTGCTAATGCTGTTAAGGGAGCCAATTCGACTAGTAAGTCCTAATTCAACCAACGTGAAAGACGTTTTGTTGCTTGTTAAAGTCAAGGTCGAGGCCTGAATATCATGGGTTGTCTTATAGACAAGAGACCCAACATCATCTTCATCTTGACTGATGATCTGGATCAGACTATGGGCAGTGTCAGGCATTTGAAGGCTGTGCAGGAGCATCTGGTCAAGGGTGGTACTTCGTTTGAGGTTTGACAACGCTGAGCTTTTGTTGTGGATTCTAAAGCTGGGTCAACAGCATCTCAACTTTGAATCGCTTAGAACCACATGGTTTCGCAAGCGATATGCTGTCCGTCGCGTGTATCCATTCTTCGTGGGCAATACTCGCACAACACAAATTTCACGTCAATTAATCCCCCTTTTGGTACGAGTTCTGTGCCTGATGTACTTACAGTCTTTGGACTCTCAATTCCAGTAGCGTTGGGATGGGTTTTGTTTTCGTTGACGAACTTTTCTACATTTCTAGGCGGTTACGAACGCTTTCTTGACCTTGGATTACATAAGAGCTACTTGCCATTGTGGATGCGTGATGCGGGATATCAGACTGCTTTCATTGGGTATTGCAATAGATTGACAGCATATTTTCTTCGCTTGATTACACAACCTCATTCATATAGAAAATTCATAAACGGGTTTGGGCTCCGTAACTTTTTCAGAGTCCCTCCTGGTTGGGATGCGTGGGAGCCATTGGTGTTGCCGTGGCTGTATGATTATTCACAGGTTTGTCTGCCACTGGGTTTTACCGCGCTGTCACTGTGCTTACTTTGCACTTTGCTAGCCGGTGTTTTCGCGAGATGGTTCGATTCCAAGAGTGTACCCGAACTTGCATCAGACTGATGTTTTAGCGGCTAAAAGTATGTACAACAAAAAAAACCAAATATTTGAAAGCAGTGGATTGTGCTAATATCGACTGTTTGACTAGCTTACGCAATGATACGAGACGCTCTAAATCCAAAACGAGGAAACGACAAGCCGTTGTTTTTCTATGTCGCTCCAATGGCTCCTCACTCTGCGGTCTCTATGCCCAAAATTAATACTCCATTCGTGAGTTTCCTCCGTCTTGTTTGGCCTTTTTGCTGATTTTTAATAAACCTTCGTTGCTTTTACACAGACACCAATGAATAATCCCGAATACCGTGCCCTCAACTTCCAAAAAATGGTCGGCCGAGTTAGTGCACCAATCCCAAACCCGAAATACGCATACGAGTATTCAGAACTACATGTTCCTCGTGATATACCGTCTTTCAATCATGGTCCTGATCCGAAAAAGCCGTCTTGGTTGAAGAATATACCTGTGCAGGATCAGGCGCATGTCGATAATATGGATTTCTGGTATAGGCAACGCGTTAGGTCTGTGCAGAGTGTGGATGAGATGGTGCAGGGGATTGTGGATTTGTTGACAGAGCTAAGAGAGTTGGATAATACTTATATATTTCGTGAGTTATGTGCATTTGTCTGGAGTTCTAAGTGGGTATACTAATTCTTGTTATACGTAGTGACGTCTGACAATGGTATAAGCTCCGCGTACTGGTATTTTGTTGGTGTCTTTAACACACTTTCTTTCACAAGGATTCCATCTCGGCCAATGGGGACTTGGAGCTGGCAAAATGACTGGATACGATTCAGACATTCGAGTGCCCATGTTTGTTAGAGGTCCAGGTGTAAAGAAGAATCACAAAGTGCATGAACCCTCCACCCATCATGATGTTGCTCCTACTATTCTCAAGCTGGCTGGAGGACCGCTGTATGAACAATTTGATGGGAAGCCTATGCCTGTTAAAGATGATATTCAGACAGTGGTGAGTGGTACAAGTGGTTGCTACTTTCTCCATTGGTGTAAACTGATCGCGATTGTTTTAGTCTACTGAAGCTCATGCCGTAGAATTTTGGGACAATGCAGTGAGAGAGGATGCCGGTATCATGTAAGGACAATTATGCTGCAATTCCAGTCAGCTTTTGTCGCTCTCTAACTTATACACTATCTTAGTGTCCCAAAGAACAATTACAAAGGAATCCGTCTCCTCAACAAATTCGGAGACAGCTTTTACTACTCGGTCTGGTGCACAGGCGAACGAGAATTCTACAACATGACAACAGACCCACACCAAATGCGCAACGCCATCGACGAAGCTCCACAACACCTACTGGATCGTCTCGATGGTCTCATGTCTGTACTAAAATCATGTGTGGGTATAACATGCCGACATCCATGGAATGTTCTGCATCCAGATGGAAGTGTGGAGAACATTCGTGATGCCATGTCTAGTGCGTATGATGAAAAGTATGCCAGGATGGAGAAACCTAGGTTTACAAGGTACAGGAAAAAGTTAACAACGTATTTGGAACATGCAATGTAACGATGTATCCTCCTTTGCATAGGTGTGTGGAAGGATACATTCCAGATTCTGAGACACCGGTACCACCTAAGAGTCCAGTGTTTTTGGGTCAGAATGTGAAGGTTGAGTCGTACTTTGACTGGGGTCGTCGGACTAATATTGGGAAGAAAGGGCCTGTTGAGGCTAAGGGGTAAGATTGTGTTGCGGTATGGTTATTTATACTGTTTGCTTACAGGGTTTTTATGTTGGTCTAGTGTTTCATTACTTGGATTGTGGTAAATCACGTCGGCAATGTAAAGCATTCTTGATCTACTAAAGTTAACGCTTGATGAATCACCATTGTGGACACTCTGTTGGATGCTGCGCTGTTGTGAAGGAATGTATCACGTACAGTTAGTGAAGAGGTATGAAAGACGCTGGTTGCTGGAACGTTGCTGATGGATGCCGCGTCGCGTTTCCGTACCGTTTCGCAACCAGATAACAGAGATCTTCTTCTAAACGTGTAATTAATTCATTTACAGCGATACGATGTTCGTCCCTATTCTCTAACAACGTGATGAGCCATACAGCTGACTTTTAAAAAAGTTTTTACTAAACGAGCTAGAAAAGTCAGAAAAAACAGCGAGAAAAGGACGACCATGACGTCCGCATATCGTATCAATTACCAGCTGAGGTATGCATCACACACCTTTCCAATTTTTCAAACACAATTTTGTTCAAACGATTATCAAATCCTGACACCTTTTTCTGCTTTGTTAGAGCTCACAAACGCGATGAGTTTATTGAATTCGGTACTTATTTGATTGAGTCGATATAAGCTTGGATCGTTCTGTCTTCATCCGTTGTCATCTTTACGTTATCAGCATTTAGAAATTTTACCAAACATCATACTCGAATAACATCTGACACGTTTCTTGTCCTCTAGTCAAAGGCTTACTTCTCACACCATTCGTCTTGCACATGAGACCACGATCCACTGTTACTCTGAAAGCCAACGGGTCTGATGCCATTCGCGATCCCCAAACAAGACTACTCAAATCAACTTTAAGTGATTCGACTGTTGGACAGGAAGATGCTACACAGACTGAATCTAATGTTGCCAGGTTGGTTGTGATGTCATCTTATGTGATCAATAAGAAGGAAAAAAGTTGACACGTTTACTCTTATCTTTGCAAGGTATTCGGAAATCCTCTCGTGTGTAGAGGATATGGTGTTGGATCACATGTTCCACTGTAACAGTGGTACGTGTGGAAGTTGCCTTTTCCAGCTCTGTCTCGGCTAATGGCTTTCGTGGTGTTTTAAAGGTGTACCTGAACTGTCAAGATTATCGCAATTGGTTCCTACTGTTGGACGGTTTTTCACACCATTACCTCTCAAAGACAGTTTTATATACAACAATCGGTATGTGTTCGCTGTCGCTAAGTCGAACTTAAGATGGCTTACTTGAGTTTTTTTTCGTTCACTAGAAAACGAAGTATCGCTGGGCGTCGAAACGTTCCGCCATCATTCAATGACATTCGAAATATTCTCAATACTGCTCAAGTATGCTGGGTTGCTACCTAGATTGTCCCACGTTTATATTCTTACGATTCGAAATGTTTGTTAGGTCATGTCAATAGCGCCCACCATCAAACTCATCACTTTGTGAGTTGTATATTATCTGCAGATATATTTTGCTTCCATACGGTTCTAACATATTGCAATGAGTGCAGCGATGGAGATATGACACTATACGCAGACGGTGCAGACTTTGAAAAGGACTCGCAGCTAGTGTCTCTGCTTCTCAAACTCCTTGACGCCGGTCTCTACGTATCAATCGTCACAGCAGCAGGTTACCCAAACAACCCCACTCGATACGAACAACGATTATCAGGTCTCCTGCATGGCTTGCAAGCATCTGCCCTGGCGGCAGAAGCCAGAGCACGCTTCTTTGTACTGGGTGGTGAATGTAACTACCTCTTCAGATATGATCCAAGTGTTCATCATTTGGTGTCTATTCCTGAAGAAGAATATCACTCAAAAGCTGCTATTGGCAATTATACTTGGCCTATTGCTCCACAACGTATCAATGAATTGTTGGATGTCGCTGAAGCGTCGTTGAAAGAATGTATTGATTGGATGAGTGTTACGCATATGGTGTCGTTTATACGAAAGGATCGTGCTGTTGGTACGTTCATCTATCGAGCACACATTCTGTTATTTGCCCTCTATGTGCTGACTAATTTTTTTACCACCCTTTCAGGTGTTGTTGCAAATGATGGCTGTCATTTGACTCGAGAGCAACTAGACGAACTTGTGCTCTCAGTCCAACGACGGTTGACTACCTACCAAAGCTATAGACGAGCAGAAATGCAACAACGTGAAGACTTGGATCTTGACGAGGGAGGAAGGGACGAAATACTACCCTTTTGCGCTTTCAATGGTTAGTCCAGTGTTTCAGATTTTCGCATATTGGAACGCTTGTAACAGTTGTGCTTAGGTGGCTCGGACGTATGGGTTGATGTGGGAAACAAGTTGGTGGGTGTCCATCTGTTGCAACAACATTTGGGAGCTGCTGGACATGAAACACTACATATTGGAGATCAGGTATGTTAGCGAGAAAGGACTCATGGTATTTGTAGAGAAAAGGCAATATTATGACAGTTTCAACTTTCGTTTTTTTTCCGGCTTTCCATAGTTGTTATCAAACACGTTCCTTTTTTTACCAATAGTTCTTGAGCACTGGCAACGACCTGTCTACACGAAGTGCATGTTGTACATCCTGGATTACAAGTCCTGAAGAAACCGCTGAATTGTTACAACAATTGACGCCCTTGTTGGCTGAGAGACAAAACCCCCCAGCCTCCGTCTCGTCGCCTGCGAACAAAAAGAGGAAGAACAACCTTGTATTATAAGCGACGTTTTGCCATAAAATCTCAGAGCTAATAAACATACCACTCCTGAAACGAAAAGTCAGGTTTGCGTTGGGCGTTACGAGGATTTGGTTGATCGATTCTAAGAACTATCAAGGATGGAACGACCTCATAACTTCATCCGGTTGAGTCCAAACTGATGCTGAAAGCCTATTTGTATGGTGGACATTTGTGTGTCACATTGGACCCTGTTTCTCAACGACACTGCCTTCAACCACCAAAAAGTTGGTGCAGCAGCTTACATCGTGGTTTGTGCAATGGCTACTTGGACACGCCTTGCAGTACTGGGAATCATTTCCTGGAATGCTATTCAACCCATCCTGGGTACACCTGGTAAGTAAAACAACGCATCACCAATAGAATCTTACCATGCGTCGATTGCACTGTTACTGATGACGCTGACTGAAACTCATTAACAAGTTTACTTTGGAAATAGTGTCTCTACCTCTCACCCTGACATTCCAAGACCTTCCAAGGCAATTGCTAGCCTTGAGTGAACCAGCGAGAGATTGTGGGAATTCGACGACATTTAGTTTCTTTCAGTTTCCTCCTGGATATGTTACGAATTCATCGGTATTTGGTAAGATAAACTGAAGCCTGGTGATGCTTCGAAATGGCGGTGTTTGACTTTGATTGCGTTAGATACTATTGCGTCGGGAAGCAATCTGCTATATACGGCCGATCCTCCAACTTATGGATTGAATTGGCCGATTCAGTTCAGTCCGTTTTGGACTACAGAGTCATTTTCGAGTATGTTTGGGAGCTGATGCCGCATAATGTTTTTAACGATCGTGTCTCGTGAACGTTTTGATGTTGACAGTTGCCAATCTCAACTCCACGATTACTTCGATTGAGATTGACGTGTTGTCGTTTTCGAATCCATGGGCTCCCGATTCACCATCTATTCTACCTGGACCAAACGCGATGGGATTTTGGGCACAAGGTATTTGTGTCAAAGATTGTCATGCCCCGTATTTCTGAAATCCAACCCCTATAACTTCTTAGCCATCTATTCCGACCCCAGCAACTCCACCGCATATACCGCCTACTACCTCAATGACATTGAAATCTTTCTGAATATGCTCATCAACTTCGATGGAGGCAGCGGACCAAGCGAGTTTATCTTTAACCCATCTTTGGTTGCACCAACAGGTAAACTCTGAAGGTCTTCTAGTTTATACACTTACCAACAAACATGTTTGCTCAGTCGGCTTGAACAACATTGAACTGTACTCGTTCTATGATATTGTTCAAACCAACTATACCCTTGGTGACTGTACCAGACCAATTCACAATTCGAGCCATTGGTCCTTTAGCTTGCAAGTTGGTTAGTACTTCCTTGTTCATTGGCGTGTGAGATACAGGGACTCATCGCAACGGCCTCCACAATTAGCCTACGAGTACGACCCCGCCAAAGTGACTACAACCTCATTGCCGGAATTCATCATCAAAGTCTCGACGCTGGGCGCCGACTCCAATATTGGATTCACGACTGTTTACGACCCGGATATGAATCCAACGCTCACGGATTTGGCAGTTACGGCAAACTTTTATGTACAGTCTTGTGATGAGGTAATCCAGCTCAGCAGGCTGTATGTGCTTCATCTTGTGATTGGAACTCTTACTGGTGTTTTTACTAGTCTGCAATAACACTGCCTGATTCTACTGTTGCTTGTCCTTCGCCTTTGCCAGCATCTGTCACGCCTTCAGCTGCAGCTTCTATCGTACCGTCAGTGGTGGCTTCTGTTGCGGCTTCACCAAATCCTATAGTGAACCCATCGCCAGATCCCTCGGCGGATGCATCGCCAGGTATGTCGAGTTGTCGTATTACCCACAGAAAAACGTGCTGACTCTCATCATAATCGATAGCTCCTACTGACGCAGCAGCTATTTTCGGTGCAGCTCCTACAACAGATGCACCTCTCGCTATTATACCTACAAGTCCTGCGATTGCAATACTACAACAATCTATCCAAACCACTGCTGTGCCTCTGGCTACATCAACCTCTGCCGCATCGAACTCCACTTCTGGCGGTGGAGGTCCTTCAACGGGCGTTATAGTCGGAGGAGTTCTTGGTGGCTTAACGGGTGTTGCAGCAACTGCTGCTTGTATTTTGTTGGTATGTTACGTGATTTGGTGACGCACCGGCGAATGCTGACCTTTGCTTGATCGTTCTAGGTCTGTCGAGGCTGTAATAGGCGGTAGTCGTGCTTTGAGTCGCTTGGACTGAGACTGAATATCTTGATTCTAATGTAAAGATCTATTAATGGCTTGTTTTGAAATACCTACGTAAATAATACTCTCGATAGCAAGACTATGGTCGTTCTGGTGTAGATCCTGATTTATGCTTGTTTAATGGATATTAATGACGTGCTGAACCCTGAGTTTACAAGTCTTCTTCTTGTTTCTACGTGTTATTATGTTACGCACTACGCAGTGGCACGCAAAGCATCTGAATGTTCACGACAAGATGTCGTCTGAATGGGTGATCAAGCTTGCAGAGCACAAATCTATACTGGCGATATCCGCAGCTGGCCTTACTGTCGTTGGTGGCTTCCTTCTCTTTGGAGCGAAGAAACAGAAACCATCTAAAAATGACAACGCAGATACTGTGATCGTATACGGCTTTCCGATGGAGGATATTCACCGCTTTGTTGGAGTCAATGTTGTAAGCTGCCTGAAGTTTTTATTTCTACTTGCAGCAGTTGCATCGCTGACATGCAGAATGAAACTAACACATTTTCGTTCGCGTTTAAACTAGTCGCCGTTTGTGACCAAACTGGAATTGTGAGTAGAAATTGTATTTATCATGGTTGTCTGAATATGGCGTTAAAAATTGTATTTATCATGGTTGTCTGAATATGGCGTTAACTTTGGGCAGCATGTCGTCGCGTCCATGTGAAGCTATCGCCGTCATAAACTACAGATGCTACAACCTTACCATTCCCACTATTTAGGTATTTAAGAAGCAACAAGATCCAGTATATTTATAAGCCTGCAGACCATACAAACGCTCCACGCTCAAAGGTACTACATCAACTTTGTCACATTCAGACCCCAGAGCCATTTACTTTACTTCACACGGCTTCTGTATTCTGGAATATTGGCACTAAATCTCTTCTTTCCTGAAGGTTCCTTATATCAAGTACAAAGAAGACACTGTGGGCGACTCGTCACTCATCATTCGATACCTCGAGGAGAAGGGTATCTCGCATTCGATGGATGGTCATTTGAGCAAAGAGCAAATTGCGATTGGAACTGCCTTACTGGCTCTCTCGGAAGATCGTATCTACTGGGCCTTTGTGAGTTTTCATCAAAACTCGTCAGTACTGGCAACCGCATTTAACACAACTTCATTAGGCATACCAAAGGTGGCAACACGAACCAAACTGGCAGGAAACCCAACACGCCATATTCGGTAACATACCAGAACCAATCCGCTACATCATATCTACATTTATCGTGCGTCCTGGCTGCAAAAAATCATTATACGGCCAAGGATTCGGTCGGCACTCATGGGAAGACGTTGTATCGTTTGCAGATACCGCCATTGACGCTATTAGCGTGTATCTAGGTGACAAGAAATACTTGTTTGGTAATAAGATCTCGTCATATGATTGCAGTGTGTTTGGAATCATCTCTTCGCTACTGCATTGGAAGGAGTATCCGTCGAATGAGCTGAGGGACAGTGTGTTGAGGGCTAAGAATTTGGTGGATTATTGTGATAACATCATGGCCGAGTACTTTGAGGATTGTGTGTCAAGGTGGAAGAAGTGAGTCTGCGGAGGAGGAGTAGGTGTAGAGTGTCTGAAGTAGAAGCCGTTGTATAAGTCAGACTCAGAAGAAGGCATTATGTATATGGAATACCGAAGGAGGTGGTTAAAAGGGGTTGATACGTTTAGTGAATGGTGCAAAGATGGTGTGGTCTCAACTTAGCACCTTCGGTCTGTCGACCTTGCACAGCGATAGACCTACTAAGTCGGGCTGAACGTGATGGCGAATGTGTTGTGGATATCTCAATTATTGTCATTGTGAGCCACCTATGTAAATTATAATATCGGTTGCAGCATATTGTGATCGTTCTACAATAGGTCCAGTGTGATCCAAGCCGGAAGACGCTTAATTACGTCAACTATACATTTTATGGCCGTTCTGAAGTCAAGAATCATTTGCCAATCCAGGTTTATTTGTGCTGCATCACTTCAGAGGTTGAACTGCGCAGATCCATATCGCATCAACTCCAAATTCTTGTTATATAGCATAATTCCTTCAAGAATTAGCCTCAACATACAATGCTTCGTCGAGAAGGAACGCCTTCAAGCACTCACAGTGTTAGCTCACCATCATCAGCAAGTGTGAAATCCAAACTAAAGAAGAAGAAGGAATGGGATGTACGTGCATTTAGTCAGATCCTTTTTTTATTTTAGAGTTCTATACGATGTACTGACGCTCAGATCTGCTCCATTTTTATAGGAAACTGTGCATGATCTTTCGGCATTAAAACTATCATCCCAAGCAACACAATTACGCAAAGATGCTTCGGAAAAGTATAGCCCAAGGCAGATTTCAACGCATAATTTTCTTAAAGGTACATTGATCGTGGTTGACGGAGTGTCAAGGAAGTCGCTGCAACGTCCCGTCATTATGATTGACAATATGTCTTTTTTTCAGGAAGCACATCAATACCATCATCACCAAGTCTGTCACGAATTAAAGGACTCAACACACCGTCTCCAACATCGTCACTGAAGAATTTACCACGTGATGATGTGGTGGATTTAGATGCTGAATTGATGGACTACGAGACTAGTAAAACACCGTCGCATCGGACACGAGTGCTTTCTAGTCGACATGAAGAGGATGCTATTCCGTCGACACCGTCACCTGGTATGAATAGTGATGACGACGAGGAGGATCAAGTAGATGCAGGAGATCAAGATGTGAGCCGTCAAGACACAGCAAGCACATCCATGCCATGAGATGGTTTTGCTAACTTTTTTGATCTTACAGGAAGAATCAACGAAAACGCAAGTGCAAAGCGACTTAGAACTACTTGGACGTGCTTGTGCATCGCTGTTGGAAATGGCTGCACAGAATTCTGAAAAGGTAAGCACCAAAGGATTTTCAGCTGAAGCAAAAAATAACTCAATTTACCCATGATCTATGCAGATCAAGGCTTTGGAAGCTGCTCTAGTGGATCAAATATCAGAAACATCTCGATTACGTGTTGAAATCGTTGCTCTCAAAACGAATGCTTCTATGAGTCGTCAGCATGTCGAAAAAATGGAAGCCAGGATAAAATCCTTGGAAGAAGAACAATAGTGGACATGTATTTTCGGTGGTAATTATAATCATATATTTGAATCTGCATTTTAACACTTGCGGCGTTGGTTGGGCGAGCAATTCAATCACGCTGATCTTCGTGTTCGTACAATAAAGCAGTCTGCATCGTACTTTGGTGCACGATTAGTATCTAAAATGGCTGAATGGCTGACCAACTTGCTATTCCGTTGAAATTCTAATTGCCGCAAACAGTTCTTTCCCTTCAAGTTCATGACCACGGATGTCTTATGAAGGGTTGAATCAGCTCGTGTAGAATAGAAATACTTACATATACTCGCCATTGCTGCCCTCGCTATTGTTGAGATGTCTGCTCTGTAGAAGAAACTAGCATTCAGATTGAGAATCACGACACTGTGATCATGGTGATCGTATAGTTGGAATACAGTAGCCAATCTCGCCCGCTCGTTCCATTCCTACCAGCTCGCAAAGGTTTCTTGAAAGGTTCATCCTCTCCTTCAGTCACCCCGCATTCTGCAGTCACTGCTGCCATTTTCAGCACCAAGCATTCAAAACATCCAAAAGCTTTGAAAAGATGTCGTCGTCTGACTTGATGAAACAGCTTACAGCCAACCCAGCTGTGCTAGCAATTGCTCTCGGTGGCCTCGCTGTCGTTGGTAGCCTCTACGTCTTGGGAGGCAAGCCGCAGAAACCAGCTCCTCAACCAGTTGAAGAACGGGATACTGTGTTCTTGTACGGATTTCCGAAGGTTTCCGTGGAGCATTATCGTGGAGTTAATATGGTACTTTAAGTTGTAGTCTTGTTTCTTTGGGTTTCTCTCCTGTTCCACACCAACATTTGAATGTTACAATTTTGACGTAGTCTCCATATGTGACCAAACTGGAATTGTAAGTTAAGATTGCATTGATCTTGGACTATTGGAAGCATGTTATTATTTTGGATGGTGTTTGCATCTCTCGTCATGTTTAGTTTCTGAGCACACGTGTTTTTGCTCACTCGCTCACTATTCTCATTACTGAACCAGATACTTACGAATCTGCAAGGTCAAGTATGTTTCCAAGCTCACAGAACGTACAAAAGCTCCACGCTCAAAGGTAAACCCACGTGGTGCAACTGCTGGACAAGCAACTTTCCGCTCCCTTTGTATGTTTCACATATGGACAATTGTCTCTTACATCTCTTCCTTCGAACAATAGACACCGTATATTAAATACAACGAGGACATTGTGGGCGACACATCACTCATCATTCGATACCTGGAAAGAAATGGCGTCTCTCAATCTTTGGACAGTCACTTGACCAAAGAGCAAGTTGCGATTGGAACCGCACTCTTTTCTCTTGCTGAAGATCGCATCTACTGGGCTACAGTAAGTTACCGTCTGAAAAGCTTGTCAATACCAAGAATCAACCCCTCTAAACACCGGACTCAAACATAAAGGTATACCAAAGATGGCAACACGAACCAAACTGGGCTGAGACCACACATGTAATCTTTGGTGGCATGCCAGCACCAATGCGTTACATCATAGCCAACTATCTCGCACGTCCTAGTGCCATAAAGCAATTATACGGTCAAGGATTCGGACGTTTCTCTTGGGAGGATGTAGTGTCATTCGCTGATGCTGCAATTGACGCAGTCAGTGTGTATCTAGGAAGCAAGAAGTATTTGTTTGGTGATCAGATCTCGTCGTATGATTGCAGTGTATTTGGAATGATCTCGTCGATCTTGTATTGCACACACTTTCCGGACAATAAGCTTCGAGATCTTGTGTTGAAGCATAAGAACCTCGTGGAATACTGTGATAACATCATGAAGGTGTATTTTGAGGACGTGGTTGCAAAGTGGGGGAAGTGAGGATGCATGTGTCTGTGAATGTGTCGGTGATGTCAGAAACGGAAACGACGTAAGGAAGTAGGACGAAAATTCGCGTTTTAAATGATCGGAAGCAACCAATTGATCTTGTATCTGAGCTCCTCAATATAAAATGGGTTTATTGCAGTCTCATTGAGCACCGAGTGTGATCCTTTTGCTTCCTTGGGTTGGCGACCACAGCGTCAACGAGAGTTATGAAAGTAGCACGTGCAAAAGCTCAAGAAAAGTCAAGTACTGTCTACTGGCAATGATCCTTCCTAGCTTCGATTTCTCATAACCCGTCACCTGATTTTTCCAAAAAAACACTGACATATTCCCAAGCCGTTGAAGAGACAGAGACAACACATATACGAGCATCATCAGAACTCACCATATAAAGCATTCAAGATGGGACGCTTGTTCCAGGTATACCTTTCAAGCGACCGTGTGTATACATGCTCAACATGCAACACTCATCTCGCAAAGCATGAAGACATTATAAGCAAGGTATGTATTATTATCTTTCGACATCAAAAGCAACGAATGATGCCGTTTTATTCCTCACCGACCGGATACAACCACCGTTGTTTCATGCATCAAACATGACGATTTTTTTCTTGGTGGAGCTCGCCCGACATGAAACGCATAGTACGGTGTAAGCTCAATAGTTTATTGTGTTTTACTTAGGCATTTCAAGGTAGACATGGTCGAGCATACTTGTTTAAGAATGTGTAAGTTTGGGTTTTGCTGTTAGCTGAAAAAGAAGTTGATTGAAGAAGGTGGTAGTGAATGAATGGGGGAGAGATATGTTGAATGTTGAGATTATACGTTTGACGCTGCGAACTACTGCCTTCCTGTGTTGGCTTATCCACTGTGGCGATATGACAACAGGTGCTTTTGCGTTCTACAAAACAGATTTCTCAAAATTGCACCAAAGAATTTTGCAGCTTATTCCACTCTGTTGGAAACCCCATCTATTATTAGCTGATCAAAATACTCCTTATTAGTGAAAATGTGACTGTTGGAGCAAAGGAAGATCGAATCTTGATTACTGGATTGCATACTGTCGCAGACATCAACTGCAACGTTTGCAGCACGATTGTTGGTTGGAAGTACTTGTATGCCTATGAAGAAACACAAAAGTACAAGGAAGATACCTTCATCGTCGAGGTAAATGCTTATAATTGTAACGAATTCACGGATCTTCCTAAATGCTTTTCCCCTCCTCTTCCAGAAAAACAAGATCTCCAAAGAAAACAACTGGAATGCATCTGAATCCTGAGATCGTTGTTGGCTCTCAATAATCTATATTACTCACTTGTCAAAAGTTTCATGTCTTGTCGTTGTTTATAATTTGCCCCCCTTTCTATAATTTGCTAGATTCTGTGGTATGTCATGATGATGATGTTTGGAGGATTAGCTAAGGAGAAGCAACACCCATTATTGTACACAAAAATACAAAGTTCCATCAAAAGTAGTAAAAAACCCGTCTTCTTGTTCATGACTTGAAAGAGAATGTATGTAGTAGAAGCGAGTATGAGTCCCAAGAAGGTCAATACTCAAATGTACAGTGATTTAAAATAAGGCTAGTCCTTGTTCTTTGATAGTAGCTTCCTAGAAACATCTGTTTGTAAGTAGGGGCCCTTGAAATAGATCCGAGATACTACTCACTGCCGAGCTTCATACAGCATTTGTGCCTTTCTACTCCTCAGGTTACTTTCTCGATCTTTGGGCGTCGAACTCCATTCAGCCTTCACTGGTGTCGTCGGTGGAGGCTCTTTAACCAAATCAGCAATCCGCACGCTAGATCCACCAACAGGTGCTCTTACATTGGCAGATGAAGCAGCAGCAGGTGTTGGCTGGGCACAATTTCAGGAAGACGAGTCAGCGAGGTGTAAAGTGTACGGTAACCAGCTGGTTGGCTCACCGCTTCAACTCGACCAGCTAGTATATTTTCAATAGTTACGTCTGCACTACCAGTCCGTGATAAGTCTTCAGATATGGCTTCCCTTGGTAGCTGTCCTTCAAACATAGATGCCAAAACGTTGAGTTGATTCTCATCTACGGGATGCCTCCGTCCAGTATATGGACGCCCAGGTGGTGCCGTGCGAATGCTAGATGCAGGCCGTATCGGAGCACTCGAGGCTAGCGTAGATGTTGTGTTAAAGCGAAATTGAACAAAAAATACGCCTGGAGTTGGTTGTACGGACTTACAGTTAGAGAACAGCGAAATCAAGAATATTATGACAACTGCAATGAGCACGACTGTCACTATCTCCATTTCTCCTTTTTGTATATTGCTGACTCGGAACTTGACGAACTTGTCGAGGTGCTGGTGAAGAGCCGATTGACACCCCAAAGAGAACTACTTTGAAATCACGATGAAAGAATTATTTGGCGCGCAAAATCACGTAAATTATCGTTGGCATGTTATCAAACCCATTGCTTGAAAATACCAGTCACTTTCCTGTTTGATTTACAGCGCAACTTTGAACCCCAGCAAAGAAACACCATCATACCGAGGATCCATACACTGTCCCATATAGAGGGCCTTGGAGACGGTCTCTACAAGTAGGTCATTATTCATTTCGATGCTGTTCTCCAAAGCGTAGCCTCAATTTTCAGTCATTTTTGTCCTGAGGTTGTTCCAGCTGATGAACAAGAGCCAATTTACTATAAAAGAAGACTGATTTCTAACTGCAATTATTATAGATCATGTCAAAGAGAATAATCGATGATGCGGATGATGCAGTATTTACTGCACTGTTTCCAGTTGCCAAACGTAGATTGATGAAGAATGATGATGACGACGATGAAGATACCGATATAGAGGATGAGCCTATTATGATGCCAAATGCATCATCGTCCAATAATACTACTACTGGCCTCACCAGGGAACAACAGGAGGCGTAAGTTTGCCGTTGAGTTACTGAATGATTGTTAGATTGATCGTCCAAACTTTGCCAACCTTGATGTACTCACTTATGCTACTTCATTTGTAGAGCTGATGAAGCATACGCACGTCAGGTAACCATTACTTTCAAAGAGTTTGTTGCTTTTCTTGGAGATGCTTACCGCCTATGTTAGCTGGCACTTCAATTTGCTAATGGAAGCTACGACGATGCAGATTACTACGACGCTCGCAAGCAACTCGAGGAAGCCGACGCCCTCTATGCTATGCAATTACAACAGGAATTCGATGGAGCACTTCCTCAGCACCCTGCATTCACTTCACAGGCCGATGACCCAGTGAAGAATGGACCATCTACTTCTGGTGTACGTGGTAGTATGGAAGATATATCTGATCAAGATTTAAATAATGCAATTGAGAGGGAAGAAAACGCAGAAGCAAATGGAGAAGAGGATGACGATTATAGATCTAGAGTAGCACGTGATGCAAGATATGAGTTAGCTAGAAGGGCTCGGAGGAGGATTGTAGAACAAGATGAAGAGTATGCAAGGAAATTACAGGCGGAATTTGACAAGGAAATGAATGGCAACCCTGCATCATTCTCGTTGCAACAAGAACAACAGAAGACCCCAAACCCCAAGGCAGCATTAGTAGAACCTCATCTCACCTTTTCTTTTAATAATCAGAAGGATATACAGGTGTCTCGCTCTTCTGCCTCTGCACAAATGGCTGGACCAGGTGCTTCCTCTGCTATCGATTTGACTACACCGCCACGTCCACAACCACAACCACCTTCGTTTACTTTGACACCAGCTCCTGTCTTTACATTTGGTAGTACAGCTCCGAAGACAATAGCAATTCCAGCTCCGATGCAAACTCCTATTCCAGTTTTACCAGGGCAATATCCAGCAGCAGCTCGCTCCAATCCTGCAGTTGTTCCAGGGACAGGCCTAGCTCCGACATTCAACGGATTGGTTAAACCCACCATACCCGCTCAACCCAATGTTAATGTCTATCAGCCAGGTCAACAATATAGTCGTTTCGGTCCTGGTCACCGTCCAGGTGTTCAACAGCCTATACCCTATGTTCATCAACCAAATCAGGTCATGCCCCAACCTCAACCAAGGTTGCCAAATGTATATATCAATGTAATTCCCATAAAGAAGGAAGGTGAAGATGGAGAACCTGTTGAGAAGCCTCTTGATGAGCTCGGAGCTGCCAAAGAATTGGTCAACTTGCTCAAAAACTTTGATCAGGGAGACATCACACCAAAGGATGAACGTATTACAACTCCTCGACAAATGAAGATTGCCCTGCTGGAACATCAAAAGCTTGGAGTTGAATGGATGTTGAATATGGAGCGTGGATCCAATAAGGGCGGCATACTTGCTGATGACATGTACGCTGGAGTTTGCTCTTCAAAGTTCTGTCTATTGCAATCTTGAGTTATGATGAGCTGACTCCTTCCATTGTTTTGCAGGGGTCTTGGAAAGACTATTCAAACTCTTGCATTGTGTTGTCTCAATCCATCTCCAGACAACAAGAGAAAGACTACGTTGATTGTTGCTGTAAGTCGTTTACTTGAATTTGAAAATGGCCACAAATTCAAATCAATTTTGTTTTTTGTAGCCCATGTCTCTCATCACTCAATGGGAAGACGAAATCAGCAAGAAAGTGAAACGTGGTACCTTCTCAGTTTACGTACATCATGGGTGAGCTTCAAATGCTTTACTGAATTCAGTTGTAGAGCTTTTGATGCTAAACAGGACTTTCAATTGTTTTAAAGGAGTGATCGACTCAGGAGGGTCTCAGACATATTAGACTACGATATAGTCATCACTACGTATTCAATCCTCGCATTGGACTTTCCTGAACCAGCCAAGACAAGGAAGGGCAAGACTGCTGCGTTCACTGCAGAAGACCGTCAAGCTGCTGATGACGAAGAGTTTAATGAGATGCGTGAAGAAGAAGAGCACAAGAAGGAGGAAATCAAGTTAAAATTGGTAATTTCATTGGTTGATTGTTTATTCTGCATAAATATCTCAATTGCCTTCCTTGCTTTCCAAAGGGTCCTCTGCTTAAAGCTCAGTTCTATCGTGTGGTCCTGGACGAGGCACAAACAATCAAAAATAAAGCCACTCGTGGTGCTCGAGCTGCTATACAACTCAAGTCACAATTTCGATGGTGTTTGTCTGGTGAGTCTGCTATAAATAACGAAATAAATCTAGCGTCTTTTTGCTGATTTGCCCTTGAACGTAGGTACTCCAATCCAGAACAACATTGGTGAACTTTACCCATTGATCTCGTTTCTTGGAATCCCACCTTATGCTGACTGGTATGTGGTTGGCATTTTGGTTTCAATGCAGCGATTCTTGGCATTCACGCGAAACAACATTTGTAGGGATGAATTCCGGGAAAAGGTCATGAATCCTTTCAAACGTGGAAGGCACAAGACTGCACTCAAGCGGGTACATGCTATCTTGAAAGGTTTGCATTTGAAACTATTAAAACGACTCCGCCATTCTTGGTTTCTGCTCAACGCCTCTGATTCTCCACCAGCTATGTGTCTTCGTAGGACAAAAGACATGCAACTTGACGGTCAACCTATCACAGTTCTACCTCCTCGAAATGTCTTGTTGGATGCTCAAGTGTACGTGCTGATTCTACCAGAATGTACAAAGACACTGTGCAAATTTCTCATCCTCGTGGGTTTTGCCGTATTTTAGATTCACCACACCTGAACGTCAATTCTATGATGCCCTTGAGAAACGCATTCGCCTCAAGTTCAACACTTATGTCAAGAGGGTGAGTGTGTTGTGAGTAGACCCAAAGTCTGATTATCGCGATGTTAATTCTTCCTTGCTTTGACTTGAGTTTAGGGAACTGTTATGAAGAACTACACCAATGTCTTGGTCTTGTTGCTTCGTCTCCGTCAAGCATGCTGTCATGCTTCTCTCGTCGCCAATAGTTTCGAGAAGGGTGACCCAGAAGAATTGGCTCGTGCAGATGCAGCTCGTGGGGATGCAGAAGATAATGATGGAATACCAATGGATGAACAAACTCTTGCTCAACATCTGGATGACAAGGTTTATGAACGTCTCAAGAATGAAGACTTTATGGGTGATGAGTGTGGTTTCTGTCTAGGTAAAGCGGATCTGAATTTTTTGGGTTCATGTTTGTTCACGAAAAGCTCGTCTCCTTCTCGCTTTTAGACAGTCCCATGATGCCTGAAAGCTCCAGTTTGATTTCTGTCTGTGGTCACGTATTCTGTACAGACTGCATTGCCAAACTCTTTGATGGTGAAGGAACCAATAACTGCCCCAAATGTCGCTGTACCGTAAATCCTTCCAGCTTGATCAAAGTCAAGACTTTATTCGAAGTGCATCCTGAACTCGAGAAGAAGGATGATGGTGATGGTGACGATGAAGATGATGATGAACTTGGTGTCTTGCAAAGTCTCGTAACCAAGTTTGTCTCGTCTGCCAAAATTGACCGAACTGTTCAAGTGTTGGATGAAGTACGTGCGTCTGGATCTGGTGACAAGACAATTAGTAAGTACTGATGTCTTTGCTGATGTGAGGAGAGAAACTCCCACTACATGCTGATTATCTCATACTTTTCTCTGTAGTCTTCAGTCAATTCGTTGGAATGCTAGATTTGATTGAAATACCTCTACGTAATAAGGGATACAAGTTTGTTCGTGTGAGTGCTTCTGATATTCGCTTAGCTTGTCAGTATCTGTCTGAGTGTCGAACGCTGGTGTGAGCTCGCTAACCTTTCCCCCAACACTCTAGTACGACGGTAGCATGAGCTCAAAGCAACGTGCACTTGCTATCAAGCAATTCTCCTATGATCCTAAGTGCACTGTTGCACTCATCTCCCTGAAGTGTGGGTCTTTGGGGCTCAACTTAACTTGTGCTAATCGAGTGATTCTTCTTGACGTACGTATGAAAAGGGGTTTGACGTAGTTCTCTGCCTTTACTTAAGTTTCCTTTTCAACTTGTAGCTTTGGTGGAATCCTGCACGTAAGAACTAGCAAACCGCATTTGCCCTAACGCAATGCTAAAAGAGAAGCGGAATGAACTTACATGATTTCTCATTTTGCGTTCATAGTTGAAAACCAAGCTATCGATCGTGTGCACCGTTTCGGTCAACAGAAGGAAGTCTTCGTCAATCGTATTACGATCGCAAATAGTATCGAAGACCGTATTCAACAATTGCAACACAAGAAGCAAAAGATCTTTTCTGCTGCACTTGATGGTGGTGTATTGAAGATGAAAAAGGATGAAGGACGTCTTACTCTTGAAGTGCGTAACTCATTAGGAGTGCTGCTTTTAATTTGATAACTGATTTTTCCTTTGTTTCCTTGATATCCAGGATTTGATTTTATTGTTTAACGGCGAGGAAACGGATATTGAGGAAGATGGTCACGAATTCACGTTAGGCGCTTGAAATGGACTTTACGGATGTGAAGTTGCAATTGTAATTATGTCGTTTTCGAGAATTTGAATATTGTAGATTAGATTTGCGTTTATTTCTCAACAAGAGTAATCATCTAAGTTATCATCAACATCGGTAAGTATTTTGAGGCCTGTGCCGGTTAAAAGCTCAATGCTTCTGGTTTCGTGTCAAAGTCATGGTGGCCATATTCTTGCTCTTTTGAGGACATCTTGTTTGGTGCCGCAGGAGGCCACTATTTGTAGGTAAACGAGCGATTTCTATCGATATGAATCGCATACTGCGACCTTCACACGGTGTAGATTCGCGTTCGAACTTCGCTACGCAGCAATATCAGATGTGTTGGTTCAGCGCTTTGCCTACATTTTCACCATCCAAAACCCAACCAATCATAAGAAGCAGAGAGTTCATCAGAGCCGGAAGACCATACAGCTATAATTGTAATAATTCTATAGGATTCAGGCCACTCTCCAGTAGCAGCGCCTTCCTACGACAGCTTGAACGAAACTTGACAAAAAATGGGAGCAACTACGCATTTTGAGTCTTGGC